>NC_142780.1:32390200-32572700 GCF_988280905.1 Pimephales promelas
TATATATATATATATATATATATACAGTACACTACCATTCAAAAGTTTATATATATATACATTACCATTCAAAAAGAGTTAAAGAGTTATGGTTATGGGTAATAGGCTACTTCGGGATAAGTACCCTAAAAAGGCAGAGATGCAAGCTATCCGATAAAGATGCAAAACTATCCGAGCACACATGATGAAGACGATCTACAGTACCTGGACCTGGTTCAGCTGCGTCACTTCTTCTTTCTCCTTGATATTGCAACTTCCCTGCAAACTGCGCTGAAGCTGCTGGCGGAGTTTAGCGATCTAGAAAGTACATATTTATCATTAGCAATGGCTGGAAAGAAAGAACAATTGTTGACGCAAAATCTGAGCTCATGCCATACTACACCAGACGACTATTGAATACTAGATGACATGCCCCGACAACTAACCATATATAATATACTATATATAATAAACCACACAGGTTTCATTGCTTATTTAGCTTTCAGAATAGATGTTTGTTATGTTGCCACATCTTGGGATTCCTAAACTGACGTTGCAAGTGCATGATACTGGCAAGTCAAGACACAATGTGTGGGTACATTTTTTTTATTTCCCATAATTATGGGAAACAAAGCCAATTATACGCCCAAAGTATGTCTATAAATAAACACACCTCCACCCATCAAAACCCAGAGGTTACTATGGCGATGTTCACACAGCAATTGAATATGTTTATGAGTTCTATATTTAACTTTTAATATGGTTGAATTCACACGGTTTACAGGAGTGACAACTGCATTCTATCACCAAACTCGCACCTCGGGACTCGCAAACAAATTCTCTCGCAAACAAATCACACAGCACTGCATACACAAACTAGACAGAATTACTTGAAATATAATTGGAAACTGATCTCTAGTGATGTGTCTAAGATTTTAAGGGTCATATGCTGGTGAAGGGTAAGAAACCTTGCGGCCACATTTGTCAAAGAGCCATGTGTGACTCGCGAGCCATAGGTTCACGACCCTGATATAAGGTGTGTTGTGTTCACACATGTACGTATTTCGGTTCCGTTAAACCAGACCAAAACATAAAAGTTTGGTACATTTGTTAGTATTTTTGTTTTGGTACATGTAAGTATTTTCATGCATACCTCTATGAGATGGTCAGCGCTCCCCCATGATGCCGAGCGCTTGTGTACGATAACCTCTCCTCCATCCTCAGTCCAAAATCCAGGCGTCTGGAATAAACATGGTCAAAACATGTTCAACCATGCACACACACTTGACTAAATAATCTTGCTGACTTTAAATGATGTCATATATAGAATATATTCTTGAAATCATGTGACCTAGATATGTATATTTTTCATAAAACAACAACAGGATGTCTGTGGTTGGCAAACAGCATATGTGCCGCTTTGACCAAAACGCAACAAAAAGAAGAACAAACAAACAGCCACAAAAGATGGACAAAAGACACCACAAATAAGTGCAACTTTTTCCAAATAGTCATTTTCTTCTTGTCTTTAATGTGTTTTGCGATGACAGCTGATAAACCTCTTAGAAAGTCTGAGAAAGTTAAGTGAACGGTGAAGGAATATATATAAAATTATTATTATTGAAACAATGATTTACTAGTTAATTTAAAGTGCATTCAAATTTAAAAACACACTTAAAGGTACAATATGCAGGATTTTTGCAGTAAAATATCCAAAAACCACAAGGCCAATGTTATATATTTTGTTTAGTTGATTACTTACAATATCCCAAATGTTTCCAACTATTTTTAAATCGTGAGAAAATTGCGTTTTTAACCAAGGAAACGGGGCGTGTGAGCAGGGGTGAGGAGTTACGGTTTCCGCCAGGTTTGACCTCGTACTGCAATAGTAACCATGGCGACAGACGTTGACAACTGGGTCGGTTATGCCCGTTAGGCGAGCTCAACAGCGTGAGCGTCCCTAGCAGGGTTTTGTTAACATTATGGACCATGGCAAGCAGACTTTGAGATGATAAGAGAACTAAAACGAAGATCAACATCTTTGGAGATGCCGAGAGCTCCACGTCCGCGACTAACTTCGACTTGACAGAGACGTTGCATGTTACTTGAGCAAACAGGTGAGCAAATCAATGTATATAAAACTAATCAATGTTATGTAGTTCAACATGATGAAAACTTAGAATATGATCTGTATGTTATTCTCATATGTTAATCCAGCTTAGAGTCATACAGCCAACAAACAACCTAACTAACAACATTCAACACACACAAATGGCGTTTAGTGTGATAGTGAAACTGTAAGAGCAAGTGAAGCAGCGCTGCGTTACCTCAAGTTTAATTCCTCTAATAAACTGAGTCTGACCTGTGTGAGTAATTCAGAGTGTAGTTCGGTAGAATTAAATGTCCTCATTCCTTTATATCCGCGGGACTCGCGTTGCGTGTGGCGCTGGTATACGTCTAGCAATCACGCCCTGCTTCATACCAGTCATGTTAAAAACATCAATGTATTCACTCATCCATAAAACATCCATCAGCTTGACGACAAGATCCACAATTCCGCTTAATGCAGAATATACGTCATCAATATACACCTTTGTTATTGTAAGAGGTTAGCGACCCCTGGTGGCGAAACAATCTTGCATATTGTACCTTTAAGTGTGTAAAGAAACGGTCATGAAAGTTATCTATAAGCACAGTTTTTTAGAAATATACTTAAAAATTTGAAGTACACAACAAGTGAATAAATGAACAAGTGAGTAAACGATGACGAAATTTTCATTTTTTTTTGGGGGGGGGGGGGGGGGTTATATGAACCATTTCAGGAAGCAAAGTCCATGAGAAGTTTTTAAACACTAATCATCAATTCACCAAGCGCTTTAAACAATGGCAAAAGCTGCTACTGTCAACAAAGAGCCTCGGCACGGCTCTGCGGCGTGAAGAGAGATGTCGAGAGAAACGGGATGATTCTGACTCTGGGAGCGCGAGGCCTCCGCGAGCCGGATCAGACATTAGCATATGTATGGATCTCACTGCGGGCAGCTCACCACAGGCACACAAAGAGCTGTTGGAGAGCGCCAGGTGGTGCAGAGACACACAGACATGCGCTCGCAACCCTTAGGTAGCGTGTGCACACACCTACACACAAATACACACACAGAGCGACAGGTGCAAACTGCTGCACCTCCAGAAAGAATTCACTCCACACAACGCCAGAGAGAACTTTCTATGGCGACAGACTGCCACGAAGCGTCGGCCTTTGTGACGGTTTTGTTTTAGGGGAGGCGAGGGGGTCTTAGCAGAGCTAAACCACTGAGCACTTCATGATACTAATGAAGAAAGGAAACAAAACAGAGTAAGACGGATATCGACCAGTCAAAAACAGCAAAACTAACAAGCAAAGCCATTCTTCAATGTCCAATGCACTGTGGTTACATTCCTCACAAAACCATCATTCAAATGTTGTGTGACTTGTGCCACAGTAAACCTTCCGTTGAGTCGGACCAGACAGGTTAGCCTTTGACTTGGGTGCCCAGTTGCCGGTTTGTGGTTTGCATCTCCTCAGACCACTGTTGGTTAATTCACCACTGCTGACCGGCATCAACCCACAAGCCTTGCCGTTTCAGAGATTCTCTGACCCAGTCACCAGTCTGTAACATTGTACCCAGACCATAATATGTGGCCTTATTAGGAGATGATCAACGATATTCACTTCACCTGTGACTGGTCAGAATGTTTTGGCTTATCATTATGCATACATATTTCTATATATATTAGGGATGAGCAACGATTAATCGCGATTATCGCATCCAAAATAAAAGTTTGTGTTTACATAATATATGTTTGTGTAGTGTGTATAATTCATTTGTATATATAAATACCCACACGTGCATATATTTTATATATATTTATTCACAATTAATATTATATATAAATATTTGATATATTAATAACACATTTTTCTTAAATATATACATGCATGTGTGGGTATTTATATATACAAATTAATTATATACAATACACACACATATATTATGTAAACACAAACTTTTATTTTGGATGCGATTAATCATTGCCCATCCCTATTATATATATATATATATATATATACACACACATACAGACACGTCCACTCTTTTAATGCCACTTTCATAAAAAGGTTTTAAGTGATAAACTAATAGAAATGAAATTAAAAATTAGTTTTTGGTCACTTTGTTTTTGTGAAACATTTGTATGACATTAGTATTAATATAAGTCAAAAAAATTGTTTTGTTTTTTTAATCTTTTTAATTTCATTAAAATGTATTTATTTGCACCGCCATCTCTGCAACGACTTTCCTTCTCTATTTATGTCATTGGCCTCTTATTTTTCACCTCTCGTAACCACATGGCTCCATTTTATGCAACGTCCGCTTTTTTCAAATCATTTCTTGATGATATAATTAACAAGTTGTATTGTTTAATACCCTATTTAATTTGGAAACATATCTGATTATGGACGTAAAATTGGTTGTGAACACCATTTCTCACTTTGTGTTTGTGAAACATTATTAAATCATTGAGTAAAAATGATGTGAAGTTAGTACATAAAAATAGGTCACATATCAATGGTTTGCAGATGCAACTTGTCTGATATTTTGTGGTCTAATGCAATGGATTTTCAGGCATTTTAAGTGACTATACTGTTGACTGACCTGTGTGGCTTTATCACTCATGCAGGACGGCTGGGGTTGGTACGGCTCCCGTGGCCACTGTCCAGTTAGGTACTGCTCAGGCAGCTTGTCCAATGAGAGCGGCTGTCGACTGGCTGATCGTGCTTGTGAGAAAAAACAGAGGTGTTTATGATTATGTATCCAGTGGACGGTGACATGAGAAATTACTGCATTATGGTGACAGAGAGGAAGTTGGTGGGTGTCTCTGGAAACTGATGATCATTTGTCTGCAATGTCATAACAGTACTGAAACAGAACAAAAAGAGATTGTGTTTATGATGGAACGGAAACAACAGAAACTTAATATTTATATTTTCTGAAGAAAATTTGACAGTGTTTAACTATAACTAATGTTATAGTTGCTAGTCTGTTTATAGGCCTAAAAGATTAATAGATATGGCTCAGTGTCCCTCCTTCAGTACAAGTCTATGGGATTATTATTTTATTTTTTAGCCCATTTTATGATAATTTAGCCAAAAATCTCTCTGATTCTATATGGCACAAAGATAAATTAAACTGTAGGTGCTGGATGAGTTTAAGAAACAAAACTGATAATAAACATACTAATAATAATAATAATATAAATATCAAAAAATAATAAAAAAATAAATTATATTAAAATTCTATTGTATTATAATATCATTAAAGCTGCAGTCCGCAGTTTTTCCTCTTTGTCGCCATCTGTGTTCGAAATCTGCAATTGCAGTTATTCACGGAATTATCAACTATACACGAGTTGTGCCTCGGCACGGCACAGCGAGGATGAACACAATGTTTTGAGGAGAATGTGACCAACAAAGTATGACCAACATAATTTTCACAGGAAAATGTCACCTGAACAAGAAGGTAACATCCACTTTTGTTCTGAAGACCAACTAAGAGAAAAAATTGCTGATTAAATCTAACAATCATATCATGTAAAACCGTGCAAAAATGAAACTTTGTTCTCAAATTGTTCATGTTAACAACATCAGCGTTGTGTGACTACATTTAATGGCCTTCCGATGTTTATCCTTGTTTTCGCATGGGCCGGTTGCAGTCTCTTTTTTTCTGTAGCCACTCTGAAGTCTTTTGGCTTTTTACAGTGGGTGAGTCTCTAGTTGTCTCTGGTGATTGTCGTTTGAACCTTTCTGGATCTGCCATCTAATTAATAAGTTTAATTATATCAAGTGTTGTGAGAAAAGGCTATAAATTTCCACCTCCAGCATCCTCAATCTTAATATAACCTACTAGCCGAGGCCCGAGACTCTTCTTTATGTGTACAGATGTGACATAATGTCGCAAAGACATGCTCGAATCTCCCGCGGAAATCCACCAGTACCACTGGAGTTAAAAACATTATTACAAGCTTACTGCTTTGAATCGAGCTAAGGCAAGCAGAGAGTTTTGAACACTGGCTGGTTATGTACTTTATTTTGGATAATTTTCAACCCAAAAAAGATACGGACTGCAGCTTTAAATATTATTAATGGAAAGAATAGTATACATATAAAGAAATTAAATGACAATTTGAAAATAATATAACATAACTAATATAATATCATTACAATGCAGAACTGAATGCACTTGACACTGTCAATAAATGACTTTATCAACTGATAACTTTTGTTTTGTAAAAATGCATGTATCCATGTGTATTGTCTTGCATATATATATATATATATATATATATATATACGTTTTAAATGGATGAATAACCTGCAATTTCTGGATCCCAAAATACAATGCTCATATAATGTATAATGTATTATATAATATATAAATGACTGTTCTCAGAGTCAGAGGACACTCAGGAGGAAATGAAACAAAGTGAAACTGCTCACAGTGAAACCCACACGCATGTACACACATGCAGCACCAGCTGAAATTCAAAACAACCCGCTTGCATGCAGCCCACAGAGCGATTCCTACGTGTGTTTGCTCTCTGCTCCAGCTCTGCAAACACAAATGTCAAAGCCTATGCAAAAGAGCCAACAAAATGGCACTGTCGGTTTACTCCCTGCTCATTGTTTTACAACAATGTACAAAAAACACCATTGCAAGCGACACTCATGACACGAGAAGACGTGTCATGGCTGGTTACAGTAGGGCACAGGCCTCAAACACTGGATGATAACATCAGCTCCGAAACATTTTCAGCCGAGAACACACACCTTTTCTCAATGCACTTGTTTGGGGGACGGCTACACTACATTCACTTGCAGATTGCCGCGAGGCAGCTGCAAGGTCTTTGTGTGAAGGAGAAGCGTTTCAAATGCAAATCTACACAAGCATCAGGCACTCCATGAGGACGAGAGATAGAGAGCTGTCTTGAGCGCTACAGCCTGCCAGGCCACAACGGTTTGGGCAGTAGTAGTTTACTCATATATGAACGAATAAATGTCAGAACGTTGTTTTTAAAATTCTGAACTTAGGCACAATGAAACACTTGTGAACAATTGAAACGCAAAGGCCATGTTCAGAATGGAATACTGGCGCATTAGCTATAATACTGAACACTACTTACTATTATTTACCAATTAGTGTGTATATGTACTATAAAACAAAGTAATGATTAATTTTTCAAAAAATAGTGTGCTCCATTGTCAGATGTGTCATGTTTAATTCAATGAGTGATGTGCATTTATTATTATCTAAGAACAAAAATACTGTAATATATTAAAATAATTGTAAAAATGTCTGATCAAATACGAAATCAAGCTGTCGCTTCCAGTTCACACTCATCATACTTAAAAAACAGAAGGTCAAATTTAGAAAATTGCATTGTGGGATACAGAATTCCTCTACATTTCAGCAAACATTGTAGATTATTCGGATATTTCATCCATACAAAAAAATACTGTGCAAAGTACACATTGTGCATACCAGGATAGTATGGTATATGCTATTCCGAACATAGTAAATATGTTGTGACTATAGAATTACATTAAAAGCATGTCACCTGACCAGAGGGAACATGTTCAGAGGCGCATTGTGGTTAATCTGCTGTCAGCTGGTAATTATTGAAAAATAAAACTTTTTTAGAGACCACAGTTTTGCACAGTTTTACCATTTTGCGATGATAATCATCTGATTGTATAATATCTGCCTTATGATATAGCTACTTGTCAAATAAATAGATAAATGAACATGAAATAATGATTACAAGAGACATGAAGCACAGATATGTAGGAAAATGATTGACGATCAATTATGAGGTTTAGTGTCAAATTACCTCATCTGACCAGAATCAGACTTCCAGGGAACCGTGCAATGAAATTAAAATATATGATACTTCGCAAAATGGTGTGATAAACTGTTCTGCTATAATTATTTCATATAATTTTCAATTGATATATTCAGAATTTATGGCTGGATGACAAAAACATGAACTTGAAATACAAGAATTACAATAAAACATAGGAAAACATACTGTACATTAAAACACACACACACACACACACATCGAGGTCTTGAGATCTGTGATGATGACCACAGAAATGTGATGTTGGTCTGGGTCTCAGGTCCCCTATTGTTCCTTGTTAGTTCAAGTTAATGTTAACAAATTAAACCTCATAGTAAAGAGTTACAAACTAAAGTTAGAAGAGGTTTAAAGCTAAAAATGCATTTGGAAAATAAGATGCTGCTGTCACGTTTTCAAAACTTGCAAAATAAATAAAACGTACCTTTCCCTGCTGTTATAAAGTGACTCTCTGATGGGATCCTGATGGGCTTGGTGATCTGCTTCATGTTGTGAGGATGATGAAGGACTTCTGCTGTGTCTTGAAAGAATGAAAGAGATCTCTCATCACTCCATCTCAGAGGGGCACTGGCAAGAACAGGCTGAAGTCTAGACTTACTATTGCACTGGGTGAGTAAATGCGCACGAGACACAATAAACTCCTGAACGAGAACTGAAAACGCGTTCATGCGAAAAGCTGATCTATTTTTAAACTTTGCTTCCTCTTAATCTATTGTGCGCGTATTAAATTGTCACTGCCTGTAAAACTCTGAAACAAATCGGACGCAAAGTTCAGAAGCAGGACCAAACTCTTCAGTGAGTGAGTGTTCCTGAGCTGACAGATGTTGCAGTAAAGGCAGTGGGCGGGCGGAAGACGCGTGAGGGCTGCTTCTGATTGGGGCAGAGACCAGCGCTGTTTGATCACCATTGGCTTATGCGTTCCTTCTTTTCGCAAAGAGCCAATTAGATCACTGTATTTCTTTCCGGGGCGGGGTTTAGCGTTCCATGGAAAAATAAGCATTCTGCTTTGGAGCTTTGGAATGTTTTTATGTTGCCTCATTTTCTGAACAGAGAAAGTGTAGGAGTCTTGTTTACATTCTGGAAATCATTATTTGAGAATGAGATATCTAGAGATGATGTTAAAGGAATAGTTTCCCATATGTTGATATTTTCCATTGAAAAGACTCGACTTGTTGAGCTCTAAAAATGACAAAAACATCATGAAAGTAGTCCATACAGAGATGAAATTGTTGTGTGTAAATACTGACAGAACACCAGCTTTACTTCCTAACCTCAAATCTCATTTGTGTTCTAGTTCAAACTCAAAGCAGCCATGGGTCTGACGCTCAGTATGATGGCATTGATAGGAAAATGATATTAGTTCTCATGACAAAGCACTTTTCCCATCCAAAGTCTCAAAGGGAAGGCTATGTTGTCATGAGTTCCTTCAAGAATTTCTTTTTGTTTTGTTCTACACCATAAATTACAGCCATAACTCATGCAGAACAAAACGTGAGACTAATGTTAACCACAGACCATATTTTAGCATATATTACACATGATTTTCAAAAAAATCTATGCAGGAAAACAATAGGAAAGTCTCGAGTACCATGTCTCAAATGCAAATTGTCTTTAGGTCTCAAAAAGGTTCAATGGCTTTATTGTCTTGAAAATGTCACAATCCATAAAAACTGTAAATAGTCCTTAAAATAAGCTCATTTTGTCCTTTGATTTTGGGGTGCGCTTTAACTCAGACAGATTTGTAAATTTCCGATCCAAACAGTTAATTTCTTAATTATTGCTAATGCATCGTGGTTCATTACACTGAAAATCTGCATAAAATCACATTGAAGAAAAAAAAAGACTTCATTCAAAACTCCTTCAGAAAAGTGTTTTAATAACATTAGTCCTCAATGGAAGTTCTTTTTTGTTTTTCCAAAAATAAAGACAATCATTTAAATAGTTAGGATGTTTAGTTGTTGCATTGATTGTGCAATAAATTAAGGTAAGAACTACAAAACAGCATTTTACATTACCTTCAGATCCAAAAATGCAACACTCAGCCAGAACTAATGTTAAAAGTACACATTTTAAACAACAAAAATCACTGTGTTATTTGTTAAAAGCAATTTTAAAAAAACAAACCGAACAAAATTTGTACTACTTTCCAGTGAGAATCATTTCTCTTGACCTGGGCTTCCCTTAACCTGATGTATAACACCTCTACAATGGTGGTTCCTTTTAAAGAAATATGATGAAGGCAAGTAATGGAAGTAGTGATGGACCACGTAAAAGCACTTTCTACGAGACATCAACAAAACATTTCTCACATGTATTGAAACTCATCATGTTGAAATGATCGTAATATCCCTTTTCCTGTCTCTAAACTCAATACTGAAATAGTTTTATTCATAGAAATTCTTGCTCCTGAATCCCAAATGCTTTGGTCAGACATTCACATGGACACTTTTCTCAGGAAGCACAACTGCCCGTGGGTGCGTGAGTTAATCATGGGTAACATAATCCTAACTGTTCCTGTGACAATAGAACACCTGTCGTTGACATCAATGCAAGTGAGGTGTACAGATCACTGCTGAAACCGTGAGATCTTTCCCCTCATCACTTACAGTACTAGTGTTGGTAGCTGGTTTCTAGTAACATGGCAGATTTAACTTGGAAATGGAAGGCAGATAAGCCTTTATACACTATCAGAAGGCACCAGGTTGCCTGTGGTGTCCAGCTGCATGCATTTACAGGTGCAGGCCGACACGGGACACTCACTGTGATCTCTGAAAGGACAGAATATAAAATATTACTTTGAAAATGTTGTACTCCATACTATACAGTTTTTTAGCGTTTAATGTTTTGGAATGAAGTCTCTTTTGAGACCATGGTTGCATTTATTTGATCAAAAATGCAGAAAAATATTATTACAAATTAAAATAACTCTCTTCTATTTTAATATATTTAGAAAATTGTATTGTGAACAAAGCTGAATTTTCAGCATCTTTCCTCCAGTCTTCGGTGTCACATGATCCTTCAGAAATCATTCTTATATGCTTGGAAAATGTGAAAGTTCAAAAGAACAGCATTTATTTGAAAAATTATTTTTGATTTAATGCATCATTAGCCCTAATTGGATGGTAATTATTTCTCAAGTGGACAAAAAAATAATTGCATGGCACTTTATGAGTAATACTTTTTTTTTTTCACGGTAAAGGAACGATGTGATCCTACGAACCCGGGAAAACAATGCTCACATATGCTTGGAATAATATAAATATATCTATATTTAATTGAATAATAGGAAAACAATATCCCATTTATTATTTGACCATTTAAATATCCTATTTAAAACAGGCAAACTGATGTGTTATACAATATTTGAAATGCTAAATAGCAGAAATAAGTTAATACAACCTCTTATTTAAATAAGGTAAACAATTGACTTGTCTACTTGGTTTATGTTCATAATTGTGTATAATATTGTATTGCACGTGTTGTAGCCATAATAACGGCTTATTTCAAATATTTACATGCTTTTATTCTCATTTTATTCTTGTAGTGGAGGACAAATATAGTGTCTTCCCTCATGAGAAACAATTACCATCCAAACAGGGCTATTGCGGAATTAAAAAACAATCTTACTAACCCCAACTCAACTAAATTTTGAACAGTAGTGTATTTGTATGTGTAATGCCATCAAATAAATGGCATAATATGGGTGAATATGACTCTTACCTGAACCAGCTGAGCATGTGACCCGCATGACCACCATGCCGGCAGTTGTGGCACCAGGTAAACCAGTTATTGAACTGTGCAAGTTTTTTGTCTCGCGTGAGATCGGCTTTCTCATCTGCTTTTGCTGATAAGATGGATGAGACTCACAATGAGCTGAACGCATGTGGGCATTATATCATCATTTATCAAGAGGAACTTTAAATGATCCGTCTGTTACCTGGGCAGCTGGACACAGGGGTGCCCATGTTCATTAAGCAGAGGGCACAGCGTGGAAGTGGTTTACGACAGCCAGGGCAACTGGTGACCTTTGACTTGGTGGGCGAACCGCTGACCCCGTACTGACTGAATCCACGGCCCTGATGTGGTATCGCCGAGCAGCTGTATGATATAGACTTACCGCAGAAGTTACAG
The DNA here is from genome assembly GCF_988280905.1 of Pimephales promelas. Lineage (NCBI taxonomy): Eukaryota > Metazoa > Chordata > Actinopteri > Cypriniformes > Leuciscidae > Pimephales > Pimephales promelas. Next base: position 32,402,261 of record NC_142780.1, read on the forward strand.
CTCACAAACACCTGCACAGAATACATCAAAAATAATCGAAGAAAATCAGAAATAGCCAGCATAACGACAACATTTAAGCTGAAGGATGCAACCAAAAATTTCATGCTAGGAATTCACTGATAATTATTATGTTATGGCTACCATATAAAAAAATGTGTTCTAGAATTTTATTTGATAGTAAAAAAGTATCACAAAAAAAAACAGAATTAGCCAAATCAGATTGATCATTAAAAAAAAAACACTGACCGATCCATTGTTCAGTGATCATATCATGTATGCCTAATTAAAACTTAATAAAAATCTGATTCTAGCCTGTGCAAGTGGTTTTGAGCTGGGATCCAGTTTGCTCCTATGAATGTCAAATTCAGCCCGTTTATGCCAAAACCTCCAGGCGTCCAACAGGTTGCGATAGTTCTCGATCCAGCACTGCACCCGAGGGTCCTTCAGCACCTCTCCTGGGGAACCCTACCATAGCAAACACCAGATACACAAACCTTTTACCAACTCACCACAACTTTTGCCAAGTAGACCTGAATGTACACCAGTTTTACAACAGTTCCATTCAGTCTGTCCTACGGAGGCTCTAAAGGGACATTATGAAGAAAAAAATATGAGACGAGAGGAACTTTTGGCAAGGCTTTTGCGTTTTCTCACAAATGTTTTGTGTTCCCGAAAGAAACTCGCAAAGAACACAGAGCGAATGCAAAAAGTTTCTCGGGGAACGCAAACATTTTGCGAGAGAGCGAAAAAGCATTGACTTATTACTTTTCCTCCCATCTCATATTTTTTCCACGTCCCCTTAGGGGCTCCGTCCTGCAATCTAATCAACATCTGAATTTATTTTATTTGCATTTAACTTTTTGTTTCTGTTGTAATATTCACTACTGTTCAAGTTAGGGATGCAAATTATCGATTAATTCATTAATCATTAGTTGATCAACCTTATCACTGATAAGCGCCTATTTTCCTGAGAATGTAAATTTCTCACGGTATCAGTTTAACATAAAAAGCTAAATATTGCTTATATATTGAATAAAAAAGGGAAACGTCACAGATAATGGAATTTATGTAGAAAATAAATTATGCACAGAAAATTAAAATACATAAAAAATATGTACAACTTTAAAAAAATGCCGCTTTAAGAGCTGTGCGTGTATGTGCCGTGCGCCTCGAACACCCCTTTTGCTGTCTATGCGAACACACCATGTATGAAAGTGTGACTAGACTAGTTTCCCGGGAAAAATAACAAACCGGGAGATTTTCAAATCGGAAGTATTGACAGTTGAGCTAAATTATTGTTAGGATAAATACAGCTGGAATTTTTGAGGTTAGCATTTTTGTTTTTTGCGCCTCAAAGTTTGTGTCGGCTCTCTCGCAGCGTGAGCATCTCGGGTCACGTTCGCAATGTTCAATTAGCTAACAATTAACAATTAATTTAATCGAGTAAATTCTTGTCGACAATTAATCGATAATCGATTAACCGTTTGCACCCCTCGTTCAAGTGTAAGCTAGGATATTCTGAGGATGCAAAAATGTATCAAAAGAAGCAGTACTGACATTTGTTACAAAAATGCTAAATTAAAATAATAGATTTCTATTAATCAAAGAATCTTGGGGGGAAAGAAAAATCACAAAAATTTGAAGCAGCACAACTGTTTATAACATTGATAATAATCAGAAATGTTTCTTGAGCAGCAAATCAGCATATTAGAATGATTTCTGAAGGATCATGTGACACTGAAGACTGGAGTAATGATGCTGAAAATTCAGCTTTGCCATCACAGGAACACACTGCATATTAAAATCTATTAAAACAGTCATTTTAAAATTTTTTTACAGTATTTTTGATTAAACAAATGCAGCACTGGTGATCATCAGAGAATTGTAGTATATGTAATACCAAACATGCATCCGAGGACAGATCTTTATCATGGATGTTCGGTTACCTTCAGCATGCAGAAACTGGCCGTCTGCACGTCTCCGGTTCGGTCTACATAACTCTCCATGAGATCGACTCCATCTTTGGTTAGTCCCGTGAGCAGGATTCCCTCCAGGTTACCAGCCTCCTTCATCTCATTGGTCAGCTTGTCAATGTAACGAGGCAACTTAAGGGAGGAAATAAAATGAAAGTATATTACATACAGCACACCAGTGGCACTTGGATGAACAGAGGGTGAACGGGCCTTACCTGAGCGTCATTTAGAAACATGCATGCGAAGGCCACCCTGTCCCTGACAGCAACACGACTCTCATACTGTAAAATAAAGAGCCTGGATATTCAGCGATTTTAAATTCAATTTTTCAATTCATTTAAGCTCAATACTCAGCCTAGTTTTTTTTCTTTTAACATACCAAGACCCCGTCATACGCGCCGGGTTCACTGGTGAGGAAGGCAAACATGATGCACAGGTACGGCTTCTTCAGCTGGAGTCTGAGAGAGCTGCACATCTCTCTCCACAGGGAGTTCTTCTCATCGGTGTAGCCCGACAGAGCCATGGCCACCACGTTCAGATTCAGATCACCTGATCAGAGAATAAAGGAAAAATACTCAAATTCAACTCCAAATTCATTTCTTTCTTATGATGAATCTCCAAATTGATCTTCCATACAACAAAAGTGTGGGTTTGCCAAGGAAAAAACAACATCATAAAATGAACATAAAAATAATCCATATGACTTGTGCACTTTTTCTGAAGCCATATAATAGCTTTATATGATACAGTTTTTATTTTGGCTTTATTATAATTATATTTTACTAATATTTTGAATTAGCTTTCATTTTTATATTTTTAGTTTTCATGTTAATTTTAGTAATTTTGTTACGTGACGTTGTCATTTTATTTGACTTGTTAATACTGCCATTAAAGTTTTAGGTTTTAGTTATTTATTTCCAGTTAATAATTTTAGAGCTTCAACTTTACCTAATTTCAGGCTTTTCTGCAGCCAATGCAACATTTTATTCAACTAATAGTTTTATTTTATATCAGAGTTATTTAAATAAACAGAATGTTTTAATAGTTTTAGTTAACGATAACATCCCTGATGTATTATAGACTGAAATTTAGGTCGTTGTTTGCTGAAATTCTTCCTCTCCACCTCATTTTGGACTTCTACGTATTCAAAAGGGAGCTTTTCAGCCCACGGGTTAATGTATGGTTCAATTGTATGCAAAAGAGCTCTGTGGACATCCTGTAAAACATCTCCTTTTGTGTTCCAAGACAGAACATCATGTGCCGTTTCCATGAGTGCAAACAAAACACTGCAAAGACAAAAGACAAACGTGGTGGTAGTATGTGTGAAACACCACACCCTTTATAAAGATCATATTTGTTTTCTAAAAACCCCTGAGCCAAAACAAATTATCCTTAAAACCCAAACAACAGGCAATTATGAATATTAAGCAAACAGCCCCATATGCCATATGTATCTGCAGCTTCAGGCCATTTAATATTAACAAAATATCATTGTGTAATGGAAGCCACGCTTTTGTCATTGAATTAAGTATATAAGAAACGCTTTTGATAGCAAACAGGCAGCTGATGGCGTACACCATTTCTCACTAGCCTGGATTTTACACAGTCCTTATAATAACTTTGCATTCATCCAGGCACAAAGGAGAGAACAGACTTCCTGTAAATCCCTCAGGGAAACACTGACATCTATTTTTCTATATGAAAAAGCAATTCAAATTATTCAGATAGCATCTTAAATTTACACGACTCCCTAATATCATGTAGTAATATCAATAGTAATATCATGAGATTAATTGAATAGTATTGAATTGAATATATACTGAATAGAACAGTATACTGTTACTTTCTATATACGTAGTTATTTATCTTTTTACTGTGCATCATATTTTGATGCATGTAAAGTTGCACACTGGAGTGTTAGTGTGAACACTAAAGAAGTAAAAAAAAGTAGCAAAAATTGCACACATTTGCAATATTGGTCAAAATGGCTAAATCTTTTGGAAGTAGCACTAACATGGCTCTCATCTACTTGTATATAGTATGCATGCATCATCAATAAAGCATATAATGATGAATTTATATATTTATACAGTATATATATATATATATATATATATAAAAGCCCTCGGCTTTCTCAGGCAGGCCTGTTTGGATGGATGTTTGGGCCAGTCACGTGACTGAAAACTATTAATCGGGGTTATGAGGGTCCTTGTGAAGGCCCCCAGTCACTGTCTGGACAATGTTCCTCCAGTTCAGTCCTGTACCTTTCTCTGAGGAAGCTCCTTTATGAAGAATCTGAATGGCCCGCCGGATGTCCAGGTTAAAGAGGGCGACGGCAGCCGCTCTCTCCCATTCGCCCTCCTGCTCCAGAGACTTCAGGAAGGGTTCAACATCGTTGTCAGGCCCTCGGCTAATCCAGCCACACAACTGCAGGGCCAGACTGCGCTCCTCGCTGTGGTACCGCGGTACGTCGGTCTGCCTGTCTGAACCCGACCAGCACCGCCGTGTCTCTGTAGTGGCTGACGGAGGAGGTGACATTTCATGAGAGGGCCTCCACTGACAGATACCACGAAGGGCGTATGAGGCATTTAGCAGATGTCAATGAGAAATACTTTTACTGTATTAGAAAAAGACGTTTTGCTCTTCTCTACAACAATCACTATCACGTTCTCAATAAATGTGATTATAAAGTATTGAGTCATTGACACTTACCAGAGCTGGACTTGACAATGTTTTTGATGCCCGAGTAGATGAGCGACTGTTTATTGCTCTGTTGCTTCTGTTCCACATTTTCAGTGTACTGCTTCATAAGTAAAACTTACATAGGAAATATAAAGATATCAAATAGAACCAGACCAAAAATTAACAAATCACTCAAGGGATTAACAGATAATGAATGCACAAGAATTTCAAAGAATTTCATGCTGATTTCTTGTTAACAATGACAAGTCTCATTCTCAGATGCCACAGTTGTTTGCTTCAGAAAGAATGACTGAAAAGTATTTTTATTGCTTCTACGCAACTTCTGGGAGACAATGTGCACATATCCAGATTTTGATTAAGATATGTGTGATACAATGAGCATTTTTGAGGAAGAATTGGTCACTACATTGAAGCTAGTTAAGCGCCATCAAATCATTTAAGATATTTATCAATTAAAAATAAATTTATATGGTGATTTATCAAGCTAGTCTGGAATATATAGTGTCATTCTATATCATGTACTTATTTTGATTTGAATAAAATGTTTATTATATATATTTATCAATAATAAATGTATTGTGATTTTTTTATATATATATATAATATATAATACATGTAACATAATTATATATAAAAATAATAATATATTTATATTAATATAAATATAACATATATAATATATTATATAATTATATTATACTTAAAATAATTTATATATATATATATATATATATATTAGTCTGGAATATATAGTGTCATTCTATATCATGTACTTATTTTGATTTGAATAAAATGTTTATTATATATATTTATTAATAATAAATGTATTGTGTGATATATATATATATATATATTATATAATATATAATACATGTAACATAATTATATATAAAAATAATAATATATTTATATTAATACAAATATAATATATATAATATATTATATAATTATATTATACTTAAAATAATTTATATATATATATATATATTAATTATATTAAGTATAATTTATAATATATGTATAATATATAATAGATTATATGTAATAAAAAGTCATAATGACATAAATATAATTATAATATTAAAGTAAAAAAAGTAGCAAAACATCTAGAAACAACAAGACATTTTCCATGACATTCAACAACAACTTCAGACATGCGCTTTGAAAGGTTCAAAGGTCCCCTGTAATGCCACAGGGTTGCAGTGAAGGATATAATGGAGTGTGTACCAGAGCGACCTCAGCTGCGGGTCGTCTCCTCCGGCCAGCAAGTGGTTCCGCCACACCTGGACGGTGTCGTGGCCATAGCGGGACTGCGCTCGCTCCCTCATCTTAGTGGCGATGTCCTTTTCGGCAGCGGCTGAGCCCTGTCCGGCGTCCTCGGTGCACTCGTAGAGGTGCCGCCCACACGCCCACATCAGCGAAGTGGTGGAGCTCCAGGCCAGCGAAATGCGCTCGAAGACGGTGAAGTCGTTCATGACCCGGTTGGGCGACACCACCACCATGCGGTTCTGTGCCGACGGATGCCAGGCGAAGCTGCTGATGATGCTCTCGCTGCAAGGCTGCACGCTCCGCTCGATGATGGTGGGCTCCACCTCGTCGCCGAACGGCATGGGCGTGTGCTGCATGTCGTACAGCCGGATGATGTTGCTGTCCCGAGTGAGCGTCGCTAGCAGACCCATGCGAGTGGGACACCAAGCCACTTTAGTCAAAGGTTTGGGCTGCTCGGTCAAAGTGAAGACTGGTTTTTCAAACTTGCGCAAATCCCAGATAGCCACCTGGCCTTCGTAGAAGGATGCCACACGATCCTGAAAGTGAGGGTCCACCGTCACGCCCTGGATGGCCTTGGTGTTCACAAACGTCTTCTGGCTGGTGTTGCGCAGGTCAAAGATGGCCAGATTCCTGTGCATGCCGGCCAAGAGACACTTCTGATGCTCGCGCGGAAGCCAACAGAGAGAAAGACAGGCGTCGTTCTGACCCAGCTCGTATAGTGGTTTGGTCACCACTGGCCCCGAGTCTGAGTCCCCGGACATGCGAACCTTCTCGGCGGGCACTGCTTCGGGGGAAAACTTACTGCTGATGTCCCATATCAGGACAGAAAAATCAGCCCGATGTTTATCCAAACCAGCCGCCAACCAATTACTGTCCACCGGGTTCCACGCAAGCGTATTGCATTGTCGGGCGTGCTTGGGCACAAACTCCTTACCCATCAGCTCCTTACATTTAGAGTTGAGGCTCTGTCCCAGACTGGTCAGGGCGACTCGGCCATTGGCCTGTCCCACCGCCAGCAAACACTCCGGCTCATGTTTGGGATACCAAGCCACACATTTCATATACGGGGTGTCGGAGTTGATGGCCAGCAGCGTGGCCGCCGTCTCCTCGGATAAAGGAAGGGCGCCAGCTTTGGTTTCTGAGCTTCCTGCGGGTCCGATCCGATACAGACTGAGTTCATTGTCACAGATCACATAGCGGTCTGCGTGATGGGGGGACCACAGGATATCTGGCTTATAGCCACTCGACATGGCAGGACAGTGGCTTCTTCAGTGCTGATACCTGCAAAATTATAAAGCATCTAATTTATACAGTGCACACCTCACCTGCTTCAGTTAGTTATGGATACATATCAATACATATTCATAGAGAGAGAGTTAGCCTATATCATCTATTAAGGTTCAATGTAACTTTTGATTACATAAATCACAATAATACATTTATAATAATCACAATAAATTATTAGTTATAATTATCATCATAAATGGTATTGTTATTACGTAAGCAAACGTCATAATAAAATAAATCAGGTAATAAAAATATTACAATAATTTATTATTGTTTTATTATTATGGGCGTAATGGTTACACATTGTACAACTAGACATTAAGAATTTGTTTCTCTTTGTGATTTAATAATTCATACATCAAAGGGTTAAAAAAAATAAGTTGAACATGAAGCTAAAGGTTATGAAAACAAATATTACCAAGACATTACCAAAGTTCAAGTGGATAATAAATATAATAAAGACTAAATAAAATAAAACATTAGAAAGATCCATTCTACATCTCATGATTCTAGCTCTTCGTGATAATATGTAAATATGATATAGTCAAACCTATTTGACAAACCAGTGAAAAGCTAAGTGTGATTTAATGTTCTTATGACTCGATTTCAGTAACTGCGAGTTAGCCGGTCAGCTACAGCTAAACTACCAACACAACCTTTTCTAGACCGAAAACAGGTAACTTAATGACAGACACAGCCCCTTATAAAGACACAGAATAAACCATGCGTTGAGCTATAAATAAATGACAGCTGTATTCATAAGCGTTTGATAAATATAAACTTACATTTGACGAGCAAACATGCTGAAGTTTGTTTGCGTCGCGGGAAGTCGGAAGCAGTGCAGAATGTAAACAGTGTGACAGAAGCTGACAAAATAAAAGTCCCACTGCATCTAAAGAATATAACAGACATCTGCGACAGCGATCTAACTTGGCTCATTCAAATATCTCAAGGCTCCAGGACAAATAACCAAGCTGAAAAAAAATAATCTAAAAAAATAAAATAAAATAAAGCCTGCCTAAAATAATAAAAGATTATCGGAAGATCATTTCCGACACAATAATAGTCATAAAGTAATGTAGAAGAAAACGTTAATAGATAACGATTTAAATTAAGACATACTATGTGAAAATTAAGAGATACAAATTCATTGTGAAATGAAAAGTAGTTTTTTTTTTTTTTGATAATTATGATGACCTTTAATCTCATAATTAGGCTAAGTATTTATATCTCGTAATTTATTTATTATTATTATTATTATTATTATTCATTTTTCTTCATCTCGTAGTCATAATTATGATTTACGAACGCATAATTGTTTTCTTAAGTCACAGAAATGTACGGAGGCGTATTGCATTCACTTGAAGAAAAAAAATGTGAAGAAAAAGAAATGTGTTTTAGCAATTCAGAAAAACTGTAATACATTTCCACTTTTCATGAACAAACCTTGATTTCAACTGTAGAGGGCAGTAAAGTTTAGAGCTCTAAAGTTTAGAGAAATCCAAATCCTTTGCAAGCCCATTACTACGGAGGCGTATTGCATTCACTTGAAGAAAAAAAATCTACTCTGTTTTTCTGAATTAACGAGTTAATTTTTCATGAGAAAATTTTTTTTGCTCTGTTTTTCTGAATTAATGAGTTAATTTTTCATGAGAAAAAAATGTTTTGCTCTGTTTTCCTGAATTAATGAGTTAATTTTTCATGAGAAAATTTATTTTTGCTGTTTTTCTGAATTAACTCATTAATTCAGAAAAACAGAGCAAAAAAAAAATTCCATTAAAAATTAACTCATTAATTCAGAAAAACAGAGCAAAAAAAATTTTCTCATGAAAAATTAACTCGTTAATTCAGAAAAACAGAGCAAAAAAAAATTTTCTCATGAAAAATTAACTCATTAATTCAGAAAAACAGAGCAAAAAAATTTTTCTCATGAAAAATTAACTCGTTAATTCAGAAAAACAGAGCAAAAAAAATTTTTTCTCATGAAAAATTAACTCATTAATTCAGAAAAACAGAGCAAAAAAAAATTTTCTCATGAAAAATTAACTCGTTAATTCAGAAAAACAGAGTAGATTTTTTTTCTTCAAGTGAATGCAATACGCCTCCGTAGTAATGGGCTTGCAAAGGATTTGGATTTCTCTAAACTTTAGAGCTCTAAACTTTACTGCCCTCTACAGTTGAAATCAAGGTTTGTTCATGAAAAGTGGAAATATATTACAGTTTTTCTGAATTGCTAAAACACATTTCTTGAAACCATCACTCACTTTCTCAAAACCTTAAACATAAAACCAATTTTTCAACCCACATACAGAGAACCTCTGACTCTTCGTGCAAAATGAAACAATTGCCTCAAATTTTATTTGTCTTTTATTTGTGCTTAAAATACAACAATGCTTTCAGGTCATACCGTACATACAGCGAGTCAATATTATAAACACTACAGATCATTCATTAGAAAATACATTTAAAAAATGGAGAACACAGAAACCAAAGCATGCAGTTACAGAAAAAAGTATATAAGGTGAATAAATTGCAAGTATAGTATTGAACTGAATATTGTATAGGATAGAATGTCTGTATATTCAGCACTTGCATACTGTGAAAATACAGTGACCCAAAAGCCAAAAAGATTACCGTGAAAAAAAAAATGCTATAGCTAATACTTCATGCACACCACAGAAGAGGTCTCTCAATCCTTGTTTATTTAATATTTTGTTTTAAACAATATGAGGACGTGTATGTGGATGCTGTGGAAAAATAAGGGTGAAGCCAATCCTTGAGATGAGTCAGATCTCAGGAGGTTCCTGAATGTTTTCCAGATTTCACGTTGTTTTTGTGAATTGTTGTCAAGAAATCAGAAGCTTTTGGGGGAAATGTTATAATACTCCAAACAATCTCTCAGCAATAATCTCCAAAACAGAACTGAACATATTGGAGAGAACCTGTTTAACACATGCACATTAAATCACAAAAATAAAAATAAATTTTTTTTTATACCATAATACAACAGAGAGGCTATAAATACATATTTAATAACATATAAATAACAATTAAAATAAAAACAAATAAAATAAAATAAAAATTGTGTTAGATGGTTACATTTGATGTCCTTTCGAGAGAAGTGCGTGTGTGTGTGTGTGTGTGTTCAGTCAGGCATCAGATTGTTGGGTCTGTGTTGTTGGGCTGATGTTCAGTGCAGAACTGAAGTGACTCAGAACAGAAAGTTCTCCACACAGAAGACATGAGCACGTGGATACTCCCGATATTTGCATAACAGGCAAGGTAAGTGCTTTATCCTTTTTAATATTATTGTTCTAATCGATGTTCCTGCTTAAACCCTCATTTTAGCATTAATAACAAAACTAAAAATTGATAAATAATGTTAAAAATACACATTTAACATTGTTGCATGTTTTTGTGGATTTGAATTGGTCTTTGTTTAAAATGTGTTTTATGCACATTCTGACTCAGTACACTAGACAGTATGTTTTTTAAGAATATCTGAGGACCATGTTGTGTTTGAACATCTAAAAAGTGTGTATTCAAACAACTCTTTGTGCATTTATTCTTTGTATAATGAATGCACCATAAACAGATTTTTAAGATGCACAGAATTTTTTTATTCGACTGTCTTAGGTGAGGCATGAATGAAAGCATGGCCAAAGTGTTTTTTCTGAGCTTGTTGCTTTGGCTGCTTGTACCTGCGGCCAGATGCCAGAACAGAAGACAATCACCGAACAACCTCACCACAAAACAGGACAATGGTAAACGCATTAGCGTCTTCTTCAGTTCCAGTGCAACATTTATTGTGTTGACTAAGTCTTTGCATGTACAAGTAAAAGTTAGATATCTTTACTCTCAATTGTTTCTCCAAGACTACAATGAGATTAAATGGAGACTGTTCTCCTGGGAAAAGATGACTAGTGGTCCAAAAGATAATTAACTTTTCACTCAAAATTGTTATGCGGATAATATAATTTGGAATAAATTTGATCAAATTACAAAAAAAGACCAAATTAAATTATTTTCACTAGTGGTCTGATGCGTTTGGATCTTTATTTCTATAAAGCCCAATGTGCGATATTTTGATTAAGTTCTCTAAATGATCAACATGATCAAAAGTTTGCCTTCTGTTGTCTGATTGATCGTCTCTAAAGTAGCTTTTAGTGTGATTGAAAAAAGTCCATCTTTAGTTTGTGGTTCACGCGTCTTTTTGCTCAGAAATCTTTAATCATTTTTTTAAAGTAAACGTATAATAATGTATATAGTTGGTCATATTTAAAGATAAACACTTGTTGGACTGAAGAAACTAAAATAAAAACAAAAAAAATCATGTTTAGTTAGTATCAAATATGATCCATCAGGATTTTGAAGAACGTTGTTCATCTCTCAATAATCATTGTATTGCATTGCAGGATTAGAAAAAAGTGTAATAGTCACTTATACTGTTAAAAATCTCATTGATTTACACTGCAAGCTATTATATTACTTTTTCTCCCCAAATAAATATCAGCATATGAACCAAATTGCATATTTTTGAGCTCATTCTGTATGAGCCATAAAAGCCTTGTGTATACTCAACAAAACACATATGCAAACTTTTTTATTAGATTTTGTCTAAAAAGGTTCATTAAACTGTTCCAATAAAAAAAAGAACCTTTCAGTGAATAATTATTTTATTTTGTCAGCATGTACTACATTTTAATAATCTAAAGAGCCTTTTGTGTAATGGAAATGCTCCATGGATGTTATTCCAAAAAATAATCGTGATTTTAAATAAAGAACGGTAAAAATGCTACAGAGCAAAACTGTTAATTGGTTAACAGAAAGTTTCCGTATAAATTCCTGTGATAGATCTCATGGTACATTTAATGTAATTTTACTGTAAAATCCCGTTAAATTTACAATTTTTTAAAAAAGTGAAAAAGAACAACTGTATAATTTACAGTGAAAAAACATAAATTGACATTCCCACAATTCCCTTCACATTTTATGCATTTTTGTTGAAATAACTATGGTTCCTCATAGTTTTCTTTTTTTTTTTTTTCTAATCAGTGTACATTGGGGTTTTATGTTACATTTAATGTTGTTAAATTAATGTTTATTGCATTTTTTGTGTGTTACCATGATGGTGTTTAATGTTTGTGTGAATGACACTGCAACTTTTTTTTTATAAGTATTAATCTTCTTATGGAAAACTGCTTGTGATGAGCTGTGATTGATCATGTGATTCTCATCATTACTGTGATGATTGTTGGTTGTCAGTGTATTACAATGTTTCAAAACAGATATCAATTCTTCAATAGGTTGGTAAACTAACATTATATCAGATAATGAAATACGGTTTATTACTGTAAGTCTGGAAAACCAATAATGTTGTTACCGTATTTTTGACGGTAAAGTTCTGGCAACCACAGCTGCCGTTTTTTTACCGTAAAATTTACGGTTTTACTTTTATGTGTGCTTACAGAGTTTATGCCTAGTTCCCTTTCTCGTTTCAGAGCTAGTATGTCCACTCGAGATCGCATTCATCCTGGACAGCTCAGAGAGTGCGAAGGGCTTTCTGTTCGACCGAGAGAAAGCATTCGTGCGCTCCTTCAGCGGGCGTGTGGCTCAGATGCAGGTTTCTGACTGGCATCTGAAGACTCGTCTGGCGCTCCTCTACTACAGCAGTTCAGTGCACATCGACCAACGCTTCACAGACTGGCAGGACTTTGACGTCTTCGTGAGTAGATCGGCAGACGCCATCTACATCGGTCAGGGAACGTATTCGACATATGCCATATCCAACGCCACCCACCTCTTCACCAGCGAGACCAAGGAGCAGAGTGTCCGGGTGGCCCTGCTCATGACCGACGGCATCGACCATCCGAGGAATCCTGACATCATGGCGGCGGTCGCTGAGGCCAAAGGTCACAACATTAAGATCTTCACCATAGGCTTATCAAACCTGGCGAAGGACAGTGCCAAGCTGCGGTTGGTGGCGAGCAGTCCAGCCCTGCAATACTCCCACAGCCTCACTGACCCCAGACTGGAGGAACGGCTCCTGCAGCAGCTCGTGATTAGAATATTTCTTACTATTATATAAATATTACTTTCTTATTTTCCTTTTTATTGTAAGTATACTTTCATTCATTTAGTTTTGATGCAAGAAAAAACTCTATCTTTCTTTTTTTACAGCCTAAAGGGAGTGTTGCTGTTATTTTGGGTCAGAGAATAGATGCTCTACAAATTTCTATTTGTGAGGGTTTGAGATCCAAATACAGTAACTAGTGTTTGGTCTTCTGTCCTGAAGCATGGTTCACACATCAATGGGTGAATCAAATCTGTGTGTGAGGGATTTTCCCAATAAACACCGCTCGGGAAATGTCAAGCACTGTCTGTGATCGGGTCTCGTAGAAATGCATAAAAATGCTTATCATGTCATGCGATAAATTAGACTTGTTTTAATACTGTTATTAATTTGTATTCTAATTATTTCTCTTTTCATTTTCTTTTTCAGGAAATAATTGCAAATAATGAAGTAAGTACTGAACTTTCAAGAAGAGTGACCCTCAAAGTATTCAGACACTTTAAAGTCTAAATGTCATTGCATTAGAGGAAAATAGCCAAGTGGCATTGAAACCACACAGGTTTCATAATTAGATTGGATTAGATTAGATTTATTTGACCACTTAAATATAAAAATATGAAGACCAGTAAGAAACTGTTGCATACATTAAAAAAAACAAATACAAAAGTAGTCAGGGATAACACAATAATGCCCGAAGACTTATTTCCATTGTGGTCCCTAAATTCTCAATATCCCCTCATAATGAATTGATAACTGAAGTGGATTAAATGAATAACTAATAATTAAATATACAACTGTTGTGTCCAACTTTACCCAGATACACTGATACTAATAAATATGGTTCGTCCTCTGTGGTTTATGCCGACACCAACAGTTTGTCCTCTTTTGAACTCTGATATATCTTCCATTATGTTGTGTGGATTGTTTGTGCAATAGTTTATGTACAGTTGTGTGCTATTGCTCTGCTAATTCAACCTTCACACTCGGCTCTTTCTGATGAATGTAAATCAGTGGAGACGAGGCGTATATACTGTAGGCTCCAACACTATTGGCCACTATATTGTTTCATTGTCCAACCTCTGTATAAGTGTGTATACAGTGCAAGTACATGCCAACATACAATCAAGCCAAATCAAATCTCAACTGCTTGATTGCTTGTCGTCGAAAAATGTGAACTATATTAAAGGGTTAGTTCACCCAAAAATGAAAATTCTGTCAGTATTTACTCACCCTCATGTTGTTCCAACCCCGTAAGACCTTCGTTCATCCTCGGAACACAAATTAAGATATTTAAGATATTAAGATCACTCCTGCATACAGTCCATAGGCTTCTTGAGGGACTGGCTCTTGCTGTCCCCGAAAAGTCATTAAAGACATCGTTTTCAATCTTAAGTTTATCAAACGACGAGAACACTTTTGTGCGCAAAAAAACAACAAAAATAACGACTTTATTTCAACTATTCGTTTATTTCTCCCTCTGCGCGAGTCAGGTTACTAGTTTAATAGCGTAAGCTTCTGTTATTGTACGTCACACGCATCACACACACATGACCAGCGTCGGCCAATAGTGAGCCTACGTGTGACGTAGCTCTACGCAATCACACTACGTTAACTGACTTACAGGCTCATGGAGAAGGAAGTGAATAGTTGAAATAAACTCGTTATTTTTGTTGTTGTTTTTTTGCGCACAAAAGTGTTCTCGTCATTTGATAAACTTAAGATTGAGCCCCTGTAGTCACTTGGACTATTTTAACGATGTCTTTAATGACTTTTCGGGGACAGCAAGAGCCAGTACCTCAAGAAGCCTATGGACTGTATGCAGGAGCGATCATAATATCTTAAATATCTTAATTTGTGTTCCGAGGATGAACGAAGGTCTTACGGGGTTGGAACAACATGAGGGTGAGTAAATACTGACAGAATTTTCATTTTTGGGTGAACTAACCCTTTAATGTCCAGCTCAAATCTGCTTAATCTGAAAATATGGCATGAAAATATTAATGTATTATAAACATTAACATCATGATTTGCAACAATATAAAACTGCTATACGTGACCTGACATGGTTACTCTAAAAAATGCTTGGTTGTTTTAACCCAACTTTGGGTCAAATATGGACAAACCCAGCCATCGGGTTAAATTTTTACATTACATTTTTAACCCAACGTTTGGGTTTGTCCATATTTGACCAAAAGTTGGGTTAAAACAACCCAGCATTTTTAGAGTGAAGGGATAGTTCACCCAAAAATGAAAATTTTGTCATCACTTACTCACTCTCAAGTTGTTCCAAATCTGTATGAGAAAAAAAAAATACCATGGAAGTCAATGGCTACTGTCAACTGTCTGGTTACCAACAGTCTTTAAAATATCATCTTTTGTGTTCAACAGAAGAAACTCATACAGGTTTGGAACAACTTTGAAATTTTCATTTTTGGGTGAACTATCCCTTTAAGCAAAGCATATCACACCATCAATAACTGGACTTGAACAATGCTGATTGCAAAGTTACCGGTTGTATTTGTCTTGCCAGTGCCCACGGCCACCGGTGTGTTCGTGTGAGAAAGGTGAACGAGGTCTTCCAGGAGCTTCCGTGAGTATTGCTGGGATTGAATTGAGGCCATTTTCCTTCACTTGTGGCGTTCATGAAGACAGCTCTATTTTTAGGGTGAAAAAGGAGAGCAAGGTTATGAAGGACCGCCTGGTGCAAAAGGCTCAAGGGTGAGAGTGAAAATACCATATGTGTTTAAAGATGATTAGATCTGTAGTGTATTGTTGTTGATGCACTGCTCTGACTGATTTTACAGGGGGAAACAGGAGCACCTGGTCTTCCAGGATTCAATGGTCCAGAGGTACATCACATCTTCATAGGGTCAGTTTATACATTTTATCTCTGACTCTCTGACCAACACGGTTCTTGTTCCTGGTTCCTCATCCACAGGGAAGATCTGGGTTCAAAGGTGATAAGGTAAAACATCTGGGTTGCATATGCATTTGGGTTGTTGCGATTCATTTGTTAATAGCATTGTCCTAACCAGTCCCAAGACTATCTAATAAGGTCGCAAAATCATTTGCATGCAAATTAGAAAGCACTCAGAAAAATAAAGGTTCATGGCTTTGATGGTTCCATGAAGAAGATTTAAAGGAGCTGTATGTAAGATTGTGGCCAAAACTGGTACTGCAATCACTTTCAAATTACTGTAGAGTGGTGTTGCAACACTACTGACTTTATGATTCAGTATAAGAAGTATAGGTAATTTTAAACAAGGTCTGAAATTATGGTTTAGGGGCCAAATGTAGTTTTTTTATAATACTAAGTTTATTTATTTATTTATTATTATTTTTTTGTATAATATGTATGAATTTGGTTTATGTATGTGAATGATTGATGTGTGATGTGTTGCCACTTGACTTCTTCTGCTGCTTTTATAAGGGACCACAATGGAAATAAGTCTTCGGGCTTTATTGTGTTATCCCTGACTACTTTTGTATTTGTTTTTAATGTATGCAACAGTTTTCTTACTGTTCTTCATATTTGTATATTTAAGTGGTCAAATAAATCTAATCTAATCTAATGATTGGTAGATCGGTGGAGGGCGAAAACACAACATGACAACATCAACATCAGTTGACTGCAACTTCACTTTTTAAATGACAATGTCCTTGCCGGACTACTGTTGTCAGTGATATAAGTATTAGAAATGAACATGACTTATTAATGTCTATTGACATATCAGGCCCCTTTTATGATTATTTGATATCAATTTCTTACATCCAGCTCCTTTAACATCCATGGAACCCTTTTCATTGCACAAATGGTATGGTACTTTATAGTGGAAACAAATTTATTTTGATTATGAAGATGTTCCGTCCACATTTAAGAACTTTTGATTTGGTTATTTCTTCTGTGAAAACATCCTTTTTGAACCTTTATTTTAAGAGTGTTTAAGAGTAACTGCTCAGCTTCATTAATGCTACTTTCACTGTTCTCACTCATTCTGATCCACAATATAATAACTGAACTGTTGAGTCATGTTTTAGGGGGATCAAGGTAACTGTGGACCACCAGGGCAAAAGGGACATGAAGTAAGTCTTCTCTATTGTACGCATTACCATTGCTCTGAAATAGCCACGTATGATTGATCAAAGTTTTATGTGTCATTTCACAGGGCACTGAAGGGCCTCCAGGACCGAGGGGCCCTAGAGGAGAGCAGGCACAGTACACACATATCTTTACATATGACATATTACATTTATTTCATTTAATTCTGTGAGACTCTTGAGTAAAGATAACTTTATGGCATGCACAATATTTAACAGTAGAACACATATCAAGCTTCAATTTATATTTGGACAAAAACTTAACTCAAATTAATTACTTTATGAATTCATACAGTCTTAGATTTTTCATGAATTTATGTATTTACATGATATTATTAATATTGGGTGGTCTTATTCATACCATCCTGTATTTTTCTGAACACATTAAACACATGCTAAATGTGTATTTCATCCATACAATCATATTACTATAAACACAAATAGCATTTTAATAGCAGTAATAATGTATAATGTTTAATAATTATGCCACTGTTGAAAAACATTAACAAAAGCAATTTTTTTTTTTTTACTTTTAAGAAGTGTGTATAACAGCATTATTTAAGGAGTGAATTGTGTTAGGGTGATTTCAGACCAAAATAATTTAGTGATTTATATATATATATATATATATATATATATATATCTATATCTTAAATTTAGCTTTAAATTTAAATTTAAACTCAGCTTTAAATTTATATATATATATATATATATATATATATATAAATTTATATTTATATATATATATATATATATATATATATTTTTTTTTTATTTTTTTTTTATTTTTTTATTTTTTTTTTTTAAGTGAGAAAGTGAATATAGAAATGATGTCTTATCACATAAACGCAGTGATCATGGCAGGTCGCAGCTGTCTCCCCGCTCTGCACTTATGGAATGTGATCGGCAGATCGCTCGTAATCCTATGCTAATATACACATGTAAAGGAGTGAATCCAGGCTTGCAGGATATTATTCTTTTTCCGAGAACAACTTTGTACTGTGGGATTAGTGAAGAGACTGAATAGCTCAGATTGACTGGGTCAGGTCCTTCAGAACCAACAGATAAGTAAAAGTGCCAACTTATGGTTTATTATAGGCATATGGCTGATTAATTGTTTAAATTGTTTATTGCATGAGAGTGCAAGACCAATTTTAACATATTTCTTCATTATTTTACCAGGGTCTGAAAGGGCCTCCAGGGGACCAGGGGCAAGAGGGTCAAGGAGGACCCAAAGTATGATCATATCTTCCATTTCTTTTAAGGGAGATGACTGTAAATGATATTTGTGCCTTAAATAGAGACATAATTCTGGGTGATAAAGAATTCACATTGTAGAGATCTTTCCACGTTTAAATGCAGATTGTGCCTCTCACGTTTGGTCTGGAAATTCTAACAAAGAGTGCTTTGATCCGACAAATATATAATTGCGCATTCAAATGCAAAAACTCTTAAAACTGTCTGACACAAGGGGTGTCTTTATGCTCTGTAAATGTCATTTGGAACATACACAAGTGAATACGTTGGGTGATCAGAGTGTGTACTGAACCCTTTCACCATTCCTCACGCAAATAGGATGTTTTGTATATTAAGCCAAAAGTTGTAATGCATCTTCGAGATGACTGAGGTTTATGGCATTTTGCAGTAGTACCAGCTTTAAATTCATGTGAACTTTGAAATTTATAAGAAAATGACATCCAAATGAATGACTGACCTTCAGGTTGTTCCTAGGGGGACCGAGGGCCGTCTGGTGCGTCTGGCCCGCCGGGAGATATTGGAATTGGATTCCCTGGACCAAAGGTAAACTTTTCAGCTGGTTGTTCTCAACAGGACTTCTCTCAGTTCATATTAGACAAAAAAGCAGTGGGTCAGTAAGATTTGTTTTAATATTATTCAGCAAGGATGCATTAATTGATCACAAGTAAAAGTAAAGACATTTATATTACAAATGATTTCTTTTAGGGCGACAAAGGAAACCCTGGAAGAACAGGTCCTCCAGGTCAGGTTGGCATTGGTCAGCCAGGTCTATCTGTAAGTAAAAACAGCCTCTTGTATGACTTTAAACATGCAATTATAGATTATAATGAGATATTGATACATGCATCAATGAAGGGTCCTCCGGGTTTACCAGGATCACAGGGGAACCCAGGAGCTCCAGGCGAGGGACTCCCTGGCCCTAAGGTGAGCAGAGACCGTTGCTGTTCCTGCTTCTTTTTAAGGTCATTCCCTTTTCGATAGATAGGCTCTCTGACCTTTTCTGAAAGAAAACATATGAAGTTTACTCACACTCAAATACCTAGGGTGACCGTGGCTATGTCGGCCCTACTGGTGAGCGTGGACCCCCAGGTTATGGAGTCAGAGGTGAAAAGGTACGGTGCAGTTGTGTGAGATTTACGTTGGCCATATAAATAGCCATTTTGCTTAAAATTTAGCCCTTATATCTATCCTCTTAGGGTAACGCGGGACCTCCTGGATCACCTGGACCAATAGGAATGCCTGGCAGGGGAATTCAAGGAGAGAAAGTATTTTGTTATGTTATTTTTATACCAATATTTCTGGAGCTATAGGCATGTTTCATGTACTCAATACATGCTTATAGTGTTAGTGATTTAAACAAATCCCTAATTCGTTTAGTTTGTTTTATATTTATATTCAATATGATCATGTTGAGAATTATGTTTCGAAGCAATTGGAAACATTTAACTGTCGCCTCCATCTTAATATCGAAAGGGGAGTCAGGGACCCGCTGGTCCTCCTGGTCAAAGAGGGAATCCTGGGATAGGACTCATGGGTATAAAGGTAAGACTGCACTTCTATTCGATTTTTTTTTTTTTTTTTACAAAGAAAGAAAGAAAGAAATTGATACTTTTTTCCAGCAAAGAAATTCGATTAAAGACATTTATATTGTTACAAAAAATCTATTTAAAATAAATGCTGTTTTATTTCTTCAAAGAATCCTGAAAAAAAATCATGATTTCTACAAAAATATGAAGCGGCGCAGCTGTTTTCAAAATTGATAAAAATAGAAATGTTTCTTTAGCAGCAAACCATCATATTAGAATGATTTCTGAAGGATCATGTGACACTGAAGACTGGAGTAATGATGCTGAAAATACAGCTTTGATCGCAGGAATAAATTACATCAATTTGATTCACTTTTTCAATTTGAAAATGGAATAATATTTCACAATATTACTGCAATTCAAATAAATTCAACATTGGTGAACAAGATGGAAAAAAAAATAATTATTTCAAACCTTTGAAGGATATATAACTTTGTTTTGTCTGCTCTTTTAGGGAGAACAAGGATTCCCTGGAGATCCTGGAGCCACTGGAGAAAGAGGAATCGGAGAACCAGGACCCAAAGTAGGTTGTCGTTTCAACTAAACTGTGGTGACATGACCTAAAAAAAACAGAATATAGTAGCAAATCATGAAATCAGACTTGTGTTTGGGTTGATGCCGTAGGGTGAGCAAGGATTACGAGGTTTACAAGGTGAACCAGGTGTACCAGGAGAAGATGGAACCATGGGACCCAAGGTGCCCATAATAGCATGTTAGTGGTGGATCACTTATCCAAAACATTTAGTGGGCATATCTTGTAATATACTATGTGAAATCTTGTTGATTTTAGGGTGATTTAGGCCTACCAGGACCCAAAGGACAAGACGGACCTCCAGGAAGAGGTCAACCAGGAGAGAAGGTGTCATGCCTACTAAAATTATTATATTAAAAAATATATGATTTTATGTATTAAATAGGTTGTATCCTCCTTCAACAGGGGGATCGGGGGGAGAGGGGCCCCAGAGGCCCACCAGGGCCAATGGGACCAGTTGGGCCAATAGGAGGAAAGGTGAAAACAACTCATTTGACATCTTCATGTTAACAAACACAAAATAATGTTAAGAAAAGCCATGTGTCACTACCGCTGTTCTCTGAATGTTCTTTGTCGTTCAATTAAAATAGGGACAACCAGGGAATGTTGGACTTCCAGGTGTTCCTGGGCCTTCGGGAAGAGGCATACCCGGAGCTAAGGTATGTTAAAGAAATCAAGCTTTATCTGTAAAAGAAAATAAAATAAAAAGCAAAAATCATGGTCACAGTGAAGACACAATGAACGGTGAATGTGAGAACATGTTCCTGGATCAACATCCTTGGTGATCCTGAAACAATATTCCAATCAACCAATGAGATTTGACTGATAGGTTTACAGTTAATGTCAAGTTTAGACTTACAAAAAGGCTTCTACACCATTCTTATTCACCTCTGATTTTAGGGACATGGTATGGGTAGGGTTAGGAGTCGGACTAAGTTTTTGGACAGGAAAGTTGATCCAGGAACATTGCTTACTTGGCATGGTCAGGCATTAAACATTGAAACATCTTAAAAATAATTTCACTCCAGAAAGACTGACTTAGTAAATAAACAATTGCAATCATGAATGATTCATGAAAATTAACAAAAAAGTTAATTAGACAAAAGGTTAATTTACTTCCATTTCAAGTTAAAAAAAAATACTGATACATTTTTATTGTGGCTTACATTTTTTGGGAGCTACTGTATGTGTATGTGTTTCCATACCAGGAGATCTCATTCCATGTTCAATTGTTCATCTTCCTGTAGGGAGATCCAGGGCCAGCTGGTCCATCAGGACTTGTCGGAGAAACAGGGATAGGTATTGCAGGGCCGAAGGTAGGAGTGACTTCCCAGTTGAAATCTGCACTGTTCTTTTGTGACTCAGATGATCAATTTTGTTTGTCTTTAGGGTGAAATGGGGTTACAAGGACCCATTGGACCTCCAGGGCTGAAGGGAGAGGGCTATCCTGGCCCACCTGTAAATAAAACAACATTACTCATGCAACTCATAGATAGTTACTGTACAGTTTGTATTTAATCTGACATACCAAATTGAATTATAACAGACTATATATATATATCTGTGTGTTGCCCATGTGATCTAAAGGGGGCACAAGGTCTTCCAGGTCTTACAGGAGAGACTGGGCCAGAGGGTACAGGTTTACCTGGACCAAAGGTAAGGTGATTGATTGGATCACTCCCATTTTCTTCAGGAAATATAAAAATTTGAATCATTAAAAATATATATTATTCTATTAGAGCATTTGAATAATTGATATTTTCGGTCACAGGGGGATCGAGGCCCTCCAGGTCGGCCAGGGCCTGATGGAGCACCAGGTCTTGGTCAGGTGGGCCCAAAGGTGGGAAATATATTTTAAACTACATATATTGTACGTAGAATACATATTATTCTTGCATAGCCAGAACTTCAGACTGCCGGCAGAAGGTCTGGACTCCATAGCAGTGACAAGAGATGTATGACCGAGATGTAAAGCGACCAATCACACTTCGCTGTGTTCAGCATCACGTTTAGGTGCATGAAAATGGAGAGTTATAGAGACCAGCATGCAATTCGTCCAAGAATGTTGTGCAAGTTTACTGGAGCAACAATGGTGCGGTGAACTGCATTTTAAGTGTTGTGAACTTTTTTCTTCTAAAGTGTAGGCAACTCAGACCAGGAGACTCGGGTTGTCTCTTCAGCAGGTAGATGCAGTCATTCATCAAGTCTAAAGCAGTATAAATTGAAGTTTATGTATCTTTCAAGGGCGAGGGATTACATAGAGGTGGAGACACTCTGAAACAAAGCATGTAAATGAAGTACAGGATTCAGCTTGTCACCAGAAATTCCCCAGTCCTGATCTCATCAGCAAAAATAGATGGTGATCCAATCAACCAGATGGACTAGGGATGTCAAAATACACTGTTGGACGAGTCATTAGATTTGTGTTTGTAGATATGTTCAATGATGAAATTCATGAATCTTGGTCTTCCTAAATGGTCCTAAAAACAGGCTTAATTTTTTGAAGCAGAATGTGATTCTTTTCAGGTTAGATCAGAAGTGTTTTTGTGGTCTGCAGGGCTCCATTGGTCAGACTGGTCCAGCTGGTCCTCCAGGTATACCAGGAGAAGGCATACAAGGACCAAAGGTAACAGGAATCGGAGGCATATCAGGAGGATACAGTATTCCTGAACACATTACAGTGTGTTGTACAGTTGTGAAATACTGAAACTGTTGAATTCACATGCACTTAACTCTGTTTTGTACAGGGTGAGCCTGGATATCAGGGTATACAGGGGCCAAGAGGGTCCCCTGGAGAGGGTCTGCCAGGACAAAAAGTGAGGAGAGTCTTGTAACCACAGTCATGCATTCATATTTCATAAAGTTGGCATGAAAGGATTCCTTCACTCCAAAATAAAAATGTCATCATCAGATGATAGATGCTTGTGTGCAATTACAAAAATGGTGTATTACATCATGTTTTCATAATGTAACTGTTCTGTTTGTAGGGAGATCGTGGGTTACCTGGAGCACAAGGACGCAAAGGGGACAGAGGAAACCCGGGAGAATCAGGATTTACAGGACCACCGGTGAGAAGAACTGAGGAAATTTTGATTAGTTGAAAAACTCTTCATGCTAGACTTGCTTTTTAATCGTTGAGCTTTATGATAGCTGACAACACTATAATCGCCATCTCTATATTTAACACCCTGATCATTGCTTCTTCTTACAATCACAGGGTAATTCAGGAACAAAAGGAGAACCTGGTCTCACGGTATGTGCACAGATGAAATAATTCATTTTCTACCTTGCCAAAAATAAGGTCCAAAAAATTATTTTTTACGTACATTATTATATATATACTGTAAAAGTGTTTTGCACCTAAAGAAATGGCAGTTCTAAACTGCAATATGTTATGCATTTGTTGCATAATCTCACCATACTTGAAAACTGTAGGCCCATTTTAAAAGTACCTTTAATTTAGAAAGTTCTCGAAAAAGTTGGTTTATGTCAACACCTTTCCTATCTTCATCTAAATTCTGTCTATGAGAGGTTTCGGTCTGGCTTGTGCTCTACTCCACACTACAGTCTGCTTTACTGAAGGTTTAAATTACATTTATTTGACAACTGATGCTGGTGACTGTTACTGTATATTAGTGCTCCTAGACTTAGCTCTGCATTCGACATGGTGGACCATGACATCCTTATATCTCGAACTGAACATGATGTGGGGTTGAAATGAACTGTATTAAACTGGTTCAGCTCCTTTTTGAAAGATCGTAAATTCCCTCAGTTTTGGCTCGTCGGAGTCCTCAGCTGCAAACCTCTGTTGGAGAGTGCCTCAGGGCTCCATCCTGGGCCCTACCCTTTTTTCCCTTAGGGATCCGAATCATGATGTATCATTCCATTGTTACTCAGGAGACACACAAATTTATGTTCTCCTCAAATGATCTGGAAAAAATTCACTTGAGCCTTTGCTGGATTGCTTAAACAATATTAAAAAAAGTGGATGTCTGCTAACGTTTTAAATCTAAATGAAAATAAAACCAAGATTATCTTTTTTGGCCCTCCCGATGGTAGACCTTAGCCTGAGCACGTCAGACTTCGTACTTCCACTCTATTTCAGTTCGCTTCTGTACCAAGCGGGTAATCCATCAGCCGTAAGTTGAAGCCTCGCGGGAGCCGCCATAGACCTTATTCAGAGCAGCGCCATGACAGGTATGAAAATGAGGCTGTGAGGGATAGACTTACCATGTTTCCAATGGCATCCGCTGTAAAAAGCTGAATAAAGCTTCTAGATTACTTACAATTTTCCACAGCTTACATTGTCGGGAGTTTTTTGTCAACTGACATTTCTTTGAAAGATGTCTTTCCAGTGTTTCATGAGCAGAACAATCCGAAAACACATTAATTAACAGTACAGCCCATTGAAGAGATGCAAGTCTATCCCTCACAGCCTCGCTTTCATTCTCATTAAAAATCAAAGATGGCGCTGCCGTGAATAAGGCGTATTGTAGCAGAACTGCACCTGCTGTTAGCATCCCATTGACTCCCATTCATTTAGTCAGCCATTTTCACTCCGTTATTTCGCTCGATGGTTTAGGGTTAGAGTTTGGTATTACCAGGCTAGGTAGACCTATGCACAGGTGCCTTCCTACCTCTCTAATTTATTACTTCTACACTACCTCAAACTTGGGACAACAAAAACTTTTAGTTGTTCCTAGATACAGATTACAGCAAAGGGGAAGACTAAACTTTGGAACAGTCCGTCTATCCAGATTAGATCCGCACCATTCCTTCTTCTTTTTAAGTCTTTGCAAAAAACATTAGATATATTAGATAAATTAGATATATCACTGATATATACAATATTTACATGCCTTTCATATGATGTACTATGGTTTTTTTTAATCACTCCTTTTCTTATGTCTTGTTTTATGTCTTATGATTTAGTGCAAAGCACATTGGTCAGCTGTTGCTATATAAATGGTGCTATATAAATAAACGTTGGCTATTTTCTTGTAAAACATACTATAATAATAATACAGTTTACAACTTCAAAAAAAAAAAATTTTTTAGTGTGCATTTATAAAGCTGAAATGCTCATTTACGTTGTTTTCATTTTAAGTTTTAACTCAGTTAAAAAGATTTATATTTTGCAGAGAGAAGAAATAATCGCTCTAATCAGATCTATTTGTGGTAAGTATTCGAATGGCAGATATTTTTCTACATTTGAAAGCTTTGTAATAATGAATTGCACCAAAACTATATTGGATGATTTATTGTGGATTCTCAGGTTGTGGCCGGATATGCAGAGTAAATCCCCTTGAGCTGGTGTTTGTGATTGACAGCTCTGAGAGTGTCGGCCCGGAGAACTTTGAGGTCATTAAAGACTTTGTGAATACCTTGATCGACCGCGTGTCAGTCAGTCCGGAGGTGACGCGTGTAGGGGTCGTTCTCTACAGCCACATCAACCTGGTGGTCACAAAGATACAAGACAGGTTAAGTCGTGATGGAGTGAAAGCAGCTGTGCGCAAGATGCCTTATATTGGAGAGGGCACTTACACAGGTAGTGGCATCAGAAAGGCCAATGAGATCTTCCGCTTTGCTCGTCCTGGAGTGAAGAAAGTGGCGGTGGTTATTACAGATGGCCAGACGGACCACCGTGACACGGTGAAGCTGGAGGATGCGGTCAAAGAGGCTCATTCAGCCAATATCACCATGTTCGCCATAGGAGTGGTTAATCAAAGTGACCCGATTTATGATGATTTTAAGGAGGAGCTGAAGTCAATAGCATCCCCGCCCACAGAGGAGCATGTGTTTTCTATAGAAGACTTCAGAATGCTTCCTGGTATGTCGCAATGCATTCATTTCATACTATTAAAAATGGATAGTTCAGTCTCTATGTATTTGTTGGCAAAAGGCTATTTACACTAACCAGATGTCATTTTCCTCCATATAATGGACTTCAATGGGAACCAAACGGTTCAAGGTCCAAAAGAGAGTTTCAGTGCAAACTGCAAACTGTTCAAAGAGCTTTAAACGATTCCAGACAATGAATGAGGGTCTTATCAAGCGAAACGATCGCTTATTTAAAAAAAAAAAAGAATAAAAAAGTTACGTTTTATAAGCTCAAACGCTCGCCTTGCTCTGTTCTGTGATGCGCGTTCATGACTCTCCTGTTCGAACTCGTTCATCAAAATGAACGAAACTTTTGCAGTCAACTCGTTCATTTACGTTCGTTGAATGAACCAAATGACACGAAAAGGTCAAGCTTCTAAAACTTAAACTTTGTCATTTTTTTTTTTAAATGAGCGATCGTTTCGCTTGATAAGATCCTTTTTCATCGTCTGGAATCGTTTAAAGCCCTTTGAACAGTTTGCAGTTTGCACTGAAACTGTCTTTTGGACCTTGAACCGTTTGGTTCCCATTGAAGTCCATTATATGAGGTTTGATAAACAAGGTTCGGGAGGAGCAGGTGCAGTTAATTAACCCAATCAGCACCAGTGGAGAGCAATCAGTAATCAATCTAGGACAAGATAAATATCAGCAGAACCCCCACTTGTTCTTTGACAGTTTATCAGCATCCCACCTCCACCCCATCTCCTCTCTTTTAGTTCCATCTCTAGTTCCATCTACTCTTACCAACGGGGGGAGTACTCTGGGTTCGGGCAGAATTCCGAGCTCGGAGCCCTCCACCCGGACAGCACGCCAAGTACGCGTAATCTTTATCATAATAATTATATGTAGATGCGAACTCGTGAAATGGAGGAAAATGCTGACAGAATTTTTATTTTGAGGAATCCCATTGAAGGGCTTTATATTTGGACATTGAACTGAGACAGAAGAAAGCATTTTAGCATTAACAAAAATAATACACTTAACCTTTAAAAACCCTCAAACATATAAACTGAATGCCTTAAATTCACGTTTTCTGTCTCTGTGGTCTAGATGTGGAAAGTAAATTGCTCCAGAAGGTCTGTGAGAACATTGATGGATCAATATTCAGCACTACCTCCAGCTTTAAGGTAAAGTGACACACAATTCGGTCAACAAGACCATTATAATTAAAAACTCATGACCCATCTAAAGCCGCCATATTTGTTTTAAGAGCTGCTGTTGGGTGCAAGTACATAAAATTCCAGCAGTGTGACATTCATTATACATTTATTTTTATTATAATTTTTTGTTATACATTTTTTTCTAATTATTATTACACACGCAATTTTTATGACTGACACATGCTTCAGTTAACAAAACCATATTAAAAAAAACGTCATCCAACTAAAGGTGGCATATTTGTTCTAAAAAGCTACGATGTTTAGTGAGAAATTAAATGTTACACTGCAAGACATTTATTATTTTATTTCAACTGCACTGCTCCTGAAATTACATAATAAATGTCTTACAGTTTGACTTTCTTATTGCATTTCTTTTGTTATAATGTTTTATTGAATTTTTAATGAAACAAAAACCAACCAAATTCGAAAGAAAAAAATCCAATCAGCGTAACATTTTTTGATTATAAATGTATTTAATTTTATTACGATATTTTTCTAATTATTATTATGCATGCAATTTTTATCAATATATAATATTGTAAAACTGCAAATAAAATAATTTATTAACTGCAGGACTATATTACACAACAAGGCCTAAAGATCTTAAGGCTAATAATGGCTTGATATTTGACGCTTACTGTTATTATGCAAGCACTGTACTAGTTATCAAGAGATATTAATATTACACTGTATCAATAGCCAGATGCACTTGGAGAGTTTGGCGTGTTCCCCTATGATCCTAAATCAGACGACATGGACATTTTCGGGACCATAACGCCATATTTGGAAAGGGATGACCTGAACCGCCTCCCAGATTTCTCCCTCACGTCTTTGGACCGGCCATATAAGGGCACATACTGGACTGACCCGACACGCAGACCAACTGGCCCGACGCTGCTCATACAGAACGATTTCACTCCAGGTAAATGCCCATTCAGCTGTAAACTAAATTCTGTAAGCAAAAGAACCATCTTAATCGTTTAATCTTCTCTCTCTCGCAGAAGAGGGGTGCCTGGAGCCTCTGGATCCTGGTCCGTGTCGAGACTATGTTGTTAAATGGTATTTTGATCCTAAGGCCAATTCATGTGCTCAGTTCTGGTTTGGAGGTTGCAATGGCAACAAAAACCGATTTGATAGTGAACAGATCTGCAGAAAATCCTGCGTGAAAATGTAAGTCTAACAATTAGAGCACTGAAACTGATGCAAAAGGATGGGATACTAGAAAAGAAAAAAGAAATAAAGCTATTATTATTTCAAATATTTTAGCTTTTAATATTTAACTGTGAATATTTTAAATAACTAAACTGCTCAAAAGAACTTGAACAATTAAATAAATGCATGTATTTGCCACAAAAATGTCACACTTAAAATGTCAGAATGTGACTGACTGCATTATATAGCAAGATATTAAAAGCTATAAAGACTCAAAAGTATGTTGTCTAATGCAGTGAGGATTAGACATTATTTTGAGCAAACCAAAAAAAAACTATTTCTTTATGGGCAATGAACAAATATTCATACAGTAAAACAATCTGTAATCTTTTTCCATCAAATGTTCTCATTTTTTGGCCACATTAAACATGTTTTTATTTTTTTTTATTTTCGTCTATTGTATTTGTATTGTGGTCTGGTGCTGTTTTATTTCAGGATTAGTTTTGAATCTGTACTTGTATCCAAATGGTCGCGAGTGAGTGAGTGTGTGTGGTCAGGGTCATTATGCAAAAGTTATACTTCAATGTACACAAGTCCTAGAAATATTTGTTTTAAAACATTTTAACTATAGTAGGAATCGTATTAATATTTACAATGATTTTAACTTCAACATTTTCTTAGAGCATGAAATATTGCTCTATTATGATGCTGAGAAAAGAGATATTTTTACAGTTTTAAAACAGTAAAAAAAGAACATTTGTTGTACAGTAATTGTAACTGCAAACTGAAATTAAGTTAAAATAAAATATATAAAAATGATTTACATAAAATATTTTTAATGTCAGTTATGCTTATGCTTTCTCAAAATAACAAAAATGACTTTTATGTTCTGCAATCTGATGTATATCTGAGTGAAACAGGATATACAACAAAAAAAGGGTTTGATTTATTTTTCCAAACTGCAAGTCTATCTCTGTTTCCAGGTTTAAACTGAATTTTACATTAAATATTCAAAAATTTGGTAAAAGATTCTGATACACAGTCTCTGCGGTTTTTATTCACGTTCCTGAGTAATTGTATTTTTTTTAATGATAAATGGCTAATATAAGTTTTGCTGTCACCTGTGAAATGTCTGAATATGAGCATTTTCTGCTAATAATTTGACTGAAAATGACCCTGTTCACGTACATCTCTAGTTAATTCCTACTGAATGTCTTACTCCGAACATTGTCACGCAATGTGTTCAACAGTCGGGTTCCAGAAGTAAAAACTCCATTAATTTTTTCCATAAGGCTTTACTAATGCTGTTCATTGATTCAAGTCATTTTGGGTATAAAGTCTTTTTATTCTACAATATATGGTGTAAAAAAGTGCTGCCCTCTTCAGGTTGAATGGTGGCTACTGCAATTGAATTTTCCTATTGGATGTTGTGGTGCCCTGTGACATAAGAGGGTACCAGCTAACCACGCCCTTGCCTACAGAGAGACGAGTCTCAGGTGCATGACTCAACCGGAAATAAAAGAGAAAAACTATATTACCCATGATGCTGTACAGAAAATTACACCAATCAGAGTCGAAACAAGAAAACGCCCAAAAGATCTCTTTAGCCCCGCCCACTCCCATGAAACACTGCGAATCATTTAATCCAGTCAATCTCACTACGCTCTCAAACTATTTTGCAATATATATATAATCAACATTATTAATTGCATAGTTTTATATTCCTCCATCGTAAGCTGTAGTTTTTTCCCCTCACTAAAACGTTAAGTACTCAGTCTTTCTACCTTTGTATTTTTGTGCGATTTAAAAAATTGTTTTGCTCTGAATCAAAGTTTGTAGTGTTATTATCATTCACCTCATGGCTGATTGGCTTGGTCCATTGCTCATCATAACGCTTTAACAAAGACTTTTTTCAAATCCCTATGTGAGAAATGCATGGAAATAGTACTTCCAAAACCAATGGAAAAAGTCATCAAAGTCATCAAGCCCAGTGTTATGCGGTGTTAGCAACAGTAACCAAGCAGGGTGGAGCTTAGGTTTAACTAGAATGACTCACAAATATTTTCAATGAAAACCTGCCAGCTGTTCTCACCTGTTTTGTTGTGTAGTAACTGTAGCAGGCTCGTTTTCCACTCTCTGGCGAAGGTTTTCCGGTGTAAAAGGATTAAATGTTTCTTGTTTGTTTGGATCTCTTGAATCCCCGGCCTTCACTCCCATGGTCTCCATCCTCCTCCCCAAGGCCATGTCCTCCACGGAGCTGAAATGCTTGTAGCTTTCCGTGTCGAAACCTTGCACAAATCTCCTGAGAGCCTCTCGGCTCAGAACTTATCCGGCTCCTCCGCTCATGTAACCCTGACGAACAAGCGGCCGGAACCCGTGCCCGAAATAAACAGGCTTCTCTGTGTCATGCTGACAAAGTAGGTATCTCAGGTTTTCAACCACCACAAATGTGTCGTTGCCCGCTTTCAGTATCTCCAGGACGCCGACTGGTTCCTCAGAGGCACGGATGGTCTTCCACTACAGCTCAGTGGAGATGAGTGGTACCCGGTGGGGTCTTCTGCTGTTGTAGCCCATCCGCCTCAAGGTTGTGCGTGTTGTGGCTTCACAAATGCTTTGCTGCATACCTCGGTTGTAACGAGTGGTTATTTCAGTCAAAGTTGCTCTTCTATCAGCTTGAATCAGTCGGCCCATTCTCCTCTGACCTCTCGCATCAACAAGGCATTTTCGCCCACAGGACTGCCGCATACTGGATGTTTTTCCCTTTTCACACCATTCTTTGTAAACCCTAAAAATGGTTGTGCGAGAAAATCCCAGTAACTGAGCAGATTGTGAAATACTCAGACCGGCCTTAAAAAATGGCTTAAATCACCTTTCTTTCTTATTCTGACATTCAGTTTGGAGTTCAGGAGATTGTCTTGACCAGGACCACACCCCTAAATGCATTGAAGCGACTGCCATGTGATTGGTTGATTAGATAATTGACCCTTCGCTAAGTCACGCCCGAAAACCGCCACTGGCCAATCATGTCTTAGCAACCGTAACTATGCGCGGGAGGTCTGGCAAGCTTTCGAACGAGGGAGCATGCTGAAGCATTGTGCGTATGGATTGTGCAAATCTGATACCGGTATACTAAAAGTTTGGACGGGGGAGAGGAGTTGTTTTCCTTCCAGAAAATCTAAAAGCCAAGGGGAGAAATGATTGGCGTGATCTAGCGTCTATGTGCGAGACCCATTCTGGTAAATGTCGACATGCTTAAAAAAAACACCCATTGCTTGGAAATAATGACGCTTTGTTCATAATGATAACGTAAAATAAGACTATTAAAGAGACAAGACAAAGGCTCACTGACATACTTTAAAATATATTTCAGCATTTTGTTAATCGACGTCCTACTAACATTAGCTACCCCTTAACTTAACCCAATCCGATCGCGGCTCTCCCGGTATTAGTTATTCCACAAGATTTATTGATAAACTGTTTGATTTATAATTATTAAGATTATTTTCACATACCCTGCTGTGTATGAACATAGCTGTTCCTTAATTTGTGTTTTCCATTTGAACGGTCAGCGTATGAGGCGCTGCTGCTTGGGCTGGGACTATAACGTTAGGCTTTAACTTCAATTTTTAAGAAATTATTCTCTATTCGGTTGCATATAATGTCGTGAATATATCCCTCGAATGCATACTGTAGTCCCTTTTGTCTTGCTCTCTCAGATATTTCACTTGTTCGCCGAAAATTACTAATTATCTCATTGGGAATGTCTGACACCGGGTGCATCCACACTATAATAGATGGGCCAGTCGCGAAAGCTTGACAGGCGTAGCAACAGTAACTAGGGAGGGTGGGGCTTAGCGAAGGGTCAATTGAATTAATGAGAAATTGAACAGGTGTTCCTAATAATCCTTTAGGCGAGTGTATATATATTCAGCTACAGAAAATATGGCTTTCTATATTGGTGCAGTTTTGGTCACGGCACATTTAAAATGACTTCTTAAATTTTAAATCGAGGAGTGCGACTGTTTTCTGCTGAGGTTCAGCCATTTGAAAACACTAGTCATCTATCATGCGTCACCTTTTTTATTGTAACTTGATTCACATTCAACATTTATTAGCTGTTATTTACGTCACAGATCTCTTATCCTGAATTGATAACTTTAAAAAAATGTGGCTACTGTACAGCTAACACTATATGCAGGTTAAGCTCCATTTATAAATGTCCATGATATAAAGTGCATTTTCTGTTCTGTTAATTTATGTGCAACCAGCATTAGAAGTACAACACTTCAATTATAAAACACACAAGTGTGGAAACTAGTTGAGCAAGGATGTCCTCAGAATAATACTTAAAAACTCCTTGAAAGTCAAAAGCAATTTTCCTCAAGAATGAAGATCAAGATTTTCGGGTCTTCCTTCCACTTTAAGTTAAGAAGCTACTGGAGACTTCCCTAATTGCATATAATTGTCAAACAGAAAAAAAAAAAAACTTTAGATGAAACCCTTTCATGAAGAATCTCATACCTTCGACACACTGCGATTTCAACAATCTTATAAGATCATTACAAATCATGATGAAGACACCTAAAATCTTTAGTTAGTAGAATAAAATGTAATCAGCATGCGCTAGTAGTAAACAAATAGAGCAAGATGAATAGTGGTTTTAGTGCAACTATTCCTTTTAGCTCTTTTCGCCTCCATGGTATTTAAGTTTTGGAGACGTCATATTGATCAATATGTTGTATTATCACTGGCTAATCAGTAGAGGGGGTCGTAGCAGCAAACACACTTTGAGATTGTCATCCTAAATGTTCACAGGCTATCCTTATCATCTTTGAGCCTCTCTCACAGTACAACATAGGACACTGTTTATGAGCCACAAGCAAAATAATAATAATAATAATAATAATAATTCGATAGTTTCCAGTTGATCATCTTTCATCTGAAACAGACCAAAAGCATACAATTTATTCTGTGTATTATATTATCACCAAGACTTTACAAGAATGACAGAGGACAAATACACTCTGGGTTGTTTTAACACAATTTTGGGTAAAATATGGACAAACCCAGCCATTGGGTTACATTTTTAACCCAATGTTTGAGTTTGTCCATATTTGACCCAAAATTGGGTTAAAACAACCCAGCATTTTTTAGAGTGTACAGTTATTTTACTAAACATTATGTGAAACCTGTGTGCTGCTTACATTGGCAACTCAGATTTTGCATAAGTCAGGCTAATAATACAAATAAACGACCTCAGTGAGTCTGATGTGTGTCCAAGACAAACAATTTATTAAAATACAGGTAACACTTTACAATCAGGTCTCATTTATTAACATTAGTTGATGTATTAACTAACACAAACAAACAATTGTTACAGTATTTATTCATCTTTGTTAATGTTAGTTAATACAAATACAGCTGTTCGTTGTTTGTTCATGTTAGTTCACAGTGCATTAACACATACAACATTTGATTTTAATAATGTCTTGGTAAATGCTGAAATTAAAGGTGCAGTCTGTAAGAACGCAACCTGCTCTTCAGACTGGACGGGTTGCCAGTTTGAGCACACGCAACAGGAACGAGCGCAATGGACGGTGAAAATTGGCAAATTGGCCACATGCAGTCTCACAGACCAAAACAATAACAAACATTCCAGCCTGGAAACGCACGTTTCAGAGTAAAATAACTGGCTGTAGAAGTGTTTTTCAGAGAAACGAGTATGTGAGCTTATGTTTCCTCAATGTACGCAAACATATGGTATTTTTTATGCTTTTAAAGTTACATACAGCACCTTTAACTTTAACGAAGATTTAAATGCTGTAGAAGCCTTCTTAATTCTTAGTTGATGTTAACTAATAAACCTTATTGTAAAGTGTTACCAAAATATCTCAATTTATGATTTTTTTTTTAAAATCCCATCCAGATTATCTCAGTCTAAAACTTTGATGTTTTTAATAATCTCAGATCGCAAATAAACATAAATAACTTTTTGGTTAAAAAAAGAGCAGCATGAGGAAATACTAAAATGAACTTGAATCATTGAAACAAAGCATGATTCTGAATGAAAGAAAATTAAGGATCAATGCTGTCCAAAAAATGTCAGATTCAAGTAATAAAAAAAGAATACATTTGCAGATCTGTAAAATCATTTATAAAACACTAGATAGGAGTACATAATAATGTACCCAGGGTCAGTCTTTGGATTTGGGTTACGTCCCTCATAGAGTCCAAAGTAAAGCACAGAATTGGTTCCACTCATGTCCAGCTGTGAGAAGAACAAAATGTTTTTAAATCATAAATCATTAGAACAGCCTGACCTATTTTATAGTTGCACTACACTGTAAAAACATATTGTTGGTTTAACTTAAAAATATGAAGTAACCTGGTTGCCTTAAAATTTTAAGTTCATTGAAATGGAAAAAGTGAGTTAATACATTGAAGGAGATTGATTTAATCATCAGAAACTCCAAATATTATGTTATCTCAACTACATCAATTATTTAAGTTGATTTGACAAAAGAAAAAATGTTGTGATTACTAATCATGAAAATATTTTTTTACAGCGTAAGAAACTAATAAACAGTACATTCATTTTTTAAATTCACTTTTTTCTAACTCGTTAGTTTAGATCGAATTTAAATATAAAATACATGACAAATAAGGGTGTGGTAACTTTGATTGACCGCATAAATCATTAGAACAGCCTGACCTGTTTTATAGATGCACAAATAAACAGTAACACGTTACACTGCCTACGTTTACATGCACCCTAATAATGTGACTACAATGAAAAAATCCCGAAAAAATGTCAGCTTCTAATATGGATTGGCCAGAAGGTGGGCAGGGTTAGAATTTCCCAAGATTTTGAAAAGATGGTGCCGCCCATACCCCCATAAACGGCCTCAAAACCATTATTCAGAAAGTCTATGGGTGACATCACAGACGCTTTGTCCATTTTTTTACAGTCTATGATTGGGGTATGTGAAAAATGGAGGTAAAAATAACCACAATTCTTAGCGAATATCAGAATAATGAAAAATGAACGTAAATAGAAGTGAAGAGGTTTGTTTCTGCATTCTGTTTTTGCTATAATTTATTGTACCTGGGAAGTGATGTCGGTCCTCCACGGATCCACCTGGAGCCCGTCACACCAGCCTCCGCGACCGTACAACCAGGTACCATGTTCATTTGGCACTCCCCCTTCAGGCACCCGCATGGCACAGCCCAGGGGTGATCCTACCCAGAAATGCACATCTGTTTTACTCACTGGCACAGTGTGGGCACATCACTTTAATTCATGTGATAAAATGTTATCAAGTGTCATAGTCCAACCATCCAGTCATCCTGGTCCTACTAACCAGCGGACTCAAATATGAGTGTGTTATTGATGGCTCTGTTGATCAGGAAGTGGTGCGACGTCACACAAAATTCACCGCAGAAGTTCTCGTCAGATCCGTGAGCCGTGATAACGCTGTATAACTCCACCTGACATTCCAACACAATACACATTCAATTCATGGAAAGGTTTTACTTCATACATTTTTAAAAAATATATATACATGCATGTGTGTGTATTTATATATGCATATATATATATATATGCAGTATTTATGTGCAAATAATTATTAAATATATACATGTATGGATATGTGTTTATATCCAAAATAATTATACACAGCACACACACACATATATTATGTAAACACAAACTTTTATTTTGGATGCGATTAATCGCAATTAATCTTTGCACAGCCCTGATTATTATAATAAATAATAGCAATAATAATTTATCATCACCTTCTTTGTTGAAGCTGGAAGACTGAACTTGATCTCTTGGTATCTGCTGTTATAGTCTTTGTCAAACGTCCCACCAGAGAAGAGTGACGTTACCTTGAAAGGGTATAACCTCTCAGAGTAATTACCTGTGAAGACAATCACAGATGGTGTCAATATTCATAACAGATGTCCCTTTATTACTACAGTAACTGACGTTGCATTGACATATTTTGGGAAATAGCCAAGCCCCTAAATGCATCTTCCAAACATAGCGTATTTATGATTGCCTCAAGTGCACTAAAAAAAGAGCAACGAGCAATATTTAATGACCTTTTAATACATTCAAATACTTTAAAGCTTATTTAAGCTGACTGTATAAACTACAAGTGTGCAGGAAGCTGGACGTTCTCTGTAAGGTACATGGTTCCTTTGAGGATGACTTGATAGAACGTGTGGGTGAGTAACAGCTTTTACAGCTGCATACAATAAATTAACCTTCGAGATGTTCTTTCCAGGGAAACATTGGGTGTGTTTGCAAATATTTAATCTTATGTTCTGGAGAAGAGTCCACGTCAAAAAAGGTGGAGCCTCAAAGCCACACCCACCTATTACATCATCGCCAGGGACCAATAGTAGCTCAATGGAAATTACCAACTTTTACGGAAGGTTCACTTTGCCAAACAGCTTTGAACTCCTGAAACGAACTTTGTTAATTTCATTCTAAATGAAAATGATGTCACATCATCACTTCATTCTTCGATTTAGCTTGAAGTATATCGGGCCTTGCTCACCAAGGCTGCATTTATTCACTTAAAAATACAGGAAAAACAGCAATATTACGAAATATTATTTCAATTTAAAGTCCCCCTGTGGTGAAAATCCCATTTTTAATGTTGTTTATATGTCTATGTGTTGTGTTTTTAATATGCTTTAAGACAAACCATGTGCAAAATCATAAGTCGACAGCATTGCTGAGTATTTCCTCCTTAAAATTGCAGTGAACCAAAGACAGTCTCAAAAATCGCTGGTGTTTCTGACGTCACAAACGACCTTGTAACCAATCAGGCCAACGTGCGTCAACAAGTGGATCTCTGAGCTGGTGTGAGTGAGTGGAGGTGGGGCTCATTTGCATATTCATAGAACCGCTTATACTAAATGAGAAAAGGTGTACTTTCAAGATATTTTAAGGCACGGTAAATCGAATTTTAAGGAAACAATGTTTAAATATGTCATTTTGGAAATTCAATGATGAGTTAAGGGATAAAATGACTACAGGGGACTTTAAAAGAACTGTTCTCTATTTAAATTTTACAATGTAATTTATTCCTGTGATGTCAGAGCTGAATATTCAGCATCATTACTCCAGTCATCACATGATCCTTTAGAATATTTCTAATATGCTGATTTGCTGCTCAAGAAACATTTATTATTATTATTATTATTATCAATGTTGAAAACAGTTGTGCTGCTTCATATTTTTGTGGAAACCACAATTTTGTCACTCTTATTTAAAGGGTTAGTTCACCCAAAAATGAAAATTAAGTCATTAATTACTCACCCCCATGCTGTACCAACCCCGTAAGACTTTCGTTCATCTTCGGAACACAAATAAAGATATTTTTGATTGAATCTGAGAGCTGGATCAGTCCTAGATAGACTGCCTAAGGGACTGGCTCTTGACGGCCCATAAAGTCATTAAAGAAAAGGTTTAAATATTCCATGTGCCTACAG
Source organism: Pimephales promelas (assembly GCF_988280905.1). Taxonomy (NCBI): domain Eukaryota; kingdom Metazoa; phylum Chordata; class Actinopteri; order Cypriniformes; family Leuciscidae; genus Pimephales; species Pimephales promelas. The sequence goes on from NC_142780.1 coordinate 32,440,741, forward strand.
CGGCTCAATTATAAGTTTATCAAGCGACGAGACTACTTTTTGTGCGAAAAAACATAAATAACGACTTTATTCCACTATTCCATTACTTCCTTATGGGCGAACGCGCGAGAACTGAGACGAGGACGTCTTCTTGTTACCGGCTGCTCACCGCTAAGGAGTTTTACCGCCCCCTACCGTATAAGATGATGTGCTGATATAGCTGGAAGCGCAAAGCTTTCTGTTTACAAGCAGAGGAAGATGCGCGCTGTACATACGCTTTTCAATTTGCGTATTTTCCGCACTATAAGGTGCACTTAAAAGCCTTTAATCTTCTCAAAAAACGACAGTGTTCCTTATAATCCGGAGCGCCTTATATATGGATCATCATTTTATACGGTAGGTGGCGGTAAAACTCCTAAGCGGTGAGCAGCCGGTAACAAGAAGTAGTCGAATGAGAACGTCCTCGTCTCAGTTCTCGCGCATGCGCCCATAAGGAAGTAATGGAATAGTGGAATAAAGTCGTTATTTATGTTTTTTCGCACAAAAAGTAGTCTCGTCGCTTGATAAACTAGTAATTGAGCCGCTGTAGGCACATGGAATATTTAAACCTTTTCTTTAATGACTTTATGGGCCGTCAAGAGCCAGTCCCTTAGGTAGTCTATCTAGGACTGATCTAGCACTCAGATTCAATCAAAAATATCTTTATTTGTGTTCCGAAGATGAACGAAGGTCTTACGGGGTTGGAACAGCATGGGGGTGAGTAATTAATGACTTAATTTTCATTTTTGGGTGAACTAACCCTTTAATGCTTTATAATATATTAATTTCCTCAAAAAAAAAATCTTACTGATCCCAAACTTTGAACAGTAGTGTATACGGTTCACAATGAGAACAAAAAAACAATATTGAATCACTTTCTGTTTGTGAAGTATTAGTAGAAATTAGTTAATGTGATTAACTGACTTTACACATCCACCAAAAAATCACTTGATTTAAAGACCTTGGACAAAGTTGCCACACTGAATGCTTTCATGACCTGTAATACAATGTTCTGACCTGTCTGGTTGCTGTGACTAAAGCGCAGATTGAGAGACGTCATCCATGGCATCGCCCATGGCGCAGTCTTCATGCTGAAGGAACACTTATTGTTGTTTAGCAGGGGAATCAAAGGGGACACATCCGTCAGCCAATGACCTGTGCCTCTGTAAAGATAGACACAAACATTTTCAAATAGTAGCACACCGACTAAGACTAAGTCCAAAATGATGGCGTTGGAAGAATAGCAAAGATTCAGTTCGTGAACCTGCGGAAGGCCGTTATCCAGCGCCCGAGCTCCAGGTTGCAGTAGGGGCTGGTGTCATCGCAGCATATAAACAGCTGTACAGTGTGATCCCAGTGAGCACATGTCTCGTCCCTGCGACCGGGACAGGACAGGGAGGCGTCCAACTCCAGAACATCATAATTTGAAATGTCTATAAAGAAAAGCAGGAAAAAGTCTAGTTATGAATGACAGGCCTGCATTGGTAGATGCTACTAATGTGAAGCTCAAACCTCCAAGAAGATCCACCACAGCCTGAGCGCCCGTCTCTCCCTGCATCAGATGACGCTCAAACACAGGTACTATTAAGGCAGGCCGACTTAGCCGCTCCAGCAAAGCCTCTTTGAATGTGAACCTACAGGATCGCATAAATGTGCGATGGATTTTAAGAGAGGTCAATGCTTAGCAAAGTTAAGATTATCAACATCGCCCAATAACTCCTTGACAATATATATTAATATTTCACCTAATATATCTTACCACTGAGCCTGCCAGGCCATGAATCTAAAGGTTGGGTAGAGAAACCAGCCCATCTCAGACAGCGCCCCCTTCTGGTCGATCCCAAAGAAGAAGTTTGGTGAAGGTGTGATCTGGAATGTTACATTCACAGGACGGCCCTTCCTAATGCAAACAATCCACATCATTCAAAAAAAAAAAAAAAAACACTGATCAGACGTTAAATGACACAATTAAGGCATAGTAGAGGCTGCAAATTCACACAGATATTTTCAAATGTATAAGACTTTTCAACTATTTTTAACCTTAGGTTACCCTGGGTTAAAGGCACAGAAACTTTCACACACTGTTTGGTTGCAGTATCAAAAAAAAAAAAACTACTTAAAACTACTTTAACATGATGGCACATTCATTAATTGCGGTGAAGAATAAACAATGTTATTTATTGGAGGAAGTACATTACAGAATTTCCAATGGGCTCTATGCACGGCGGTATTTTCAGTGAAGGTGTAAGGATGCTCGATAACTTCCCCCAATGCGATACCGAGAATTTATACCGAATTTTATACTAAAGAAACGTTAGTCACAAAAACAGATAAAACAGACACCCCTCGTTGTGTTTATGCTTCTTTTTAAAATTATATTAAATAAACATAACTATATATAAAATTACATCTAAACGTATGTACATTTCGTTACAAAAACGGGACGACAGTGAATTTTGAAGACTCTGCCATAATCCCGTTTTCCTCGGTTTTCCTCCGCTTTAATCTCCTCAACTGGAAATGGACGAGCATCCTTGCGTCAAATGCGGAATTTATGCGTGCATGTAGCCCATATGCAAATAAGAACCAGTGGCGCTTTTCCACTACACAGTACCAGCTCGGCTCGACTCGGCTCGGCTTTGTTTGGTTTTCCACTGTGTAAAAGTTGTACCTGTATCTGCTTTCGGGTACTTTTTTTTGTATCACCTCCGGCGAGGTTCTGAGCGGATACTAAAATGTGACGTGAAAACAATGGCGACTGCTGATTGGTCAGAGAGAATCGTCACTATTCACTGCGTCATCATTGTACGCACCAGATGGAGTCTCCAAAATAACCCCGCCATTTTTAAATAGTTTGGCCAGAGATAGTTACTAAACTTACTACTATCATTATAGCAACTCGGACGAATACGCCGTGGCAAAACGAGGAGGTGCAGACTTTCCTTTTTTCGGTGGCTGAAGAGAGGATCCAGCGAGAGCTTGATGGGGCACCAGGAACGAAAGGCGTCGTTATGACAACCGGGTACTATTTGTGGCGGCACTGTCTGCAATGTAAAACGGAGCGAATAGAGAGTCGAGGCGAGTAGAGTCAAGTCGAGCTGGTACCTCGGCTGGTAATGGAAAAGCGCCATTGTTTAATTTTATTTCAGCTTAATTTAAATGAACAAAAAACATTTTTTACAACACTGAGATTAACCCTGGCTGAGATTACTACAAATGTACAGAGTCTAAGTACTGAGATTAATTACATACACAGAATAAAGTGATTAAAAATACGTAAAGCGGTAAAAGAAGAACAAACAATCCATCTCTCTGTAACTCTGTGCCCAGTCATGGGCTATAAAGTATTCGCTCACCGTAGGGCTTGCATGACAGCAGGTTCAATATGAACCATAGACGCAGGTATGTTGAGCGAGGTGGAACAATCGTCTCCTGAGCAGTTCATGTCCTGTATGGGATTCCCGGGCAAGGCATACACCAGCACCCCAGTAGCATTGGATTCGGCCATGTTTTTTATCTTAAATATTCAAAAACATTGTTAATCGGGCCATATTGTGTCTTGACCAAACACCCATGTTGCGTTGCTCACGTAGCTCACCTTTATGAAAAAAGAGCAGCCACCCTCAGACACCCATGCGACAGCACCTTTGACAGACGTCACAGGTTCACAGCCATCCCCTGCATCCAGCAGTGTGTATGGATCTGCACCCCAGCGACCATCCAGCCAGTCATATCGGGCATTCAGACGCTTGGCGATCAGCGGTATGCTCCAGTCTACAATTCCAAAATGTATCAGTAATCTAATTAATTTTTTAGGAAATGACACCCCCAGTATGACAACATAGTACAACCAAGACATGTGATCCCATCAAGACATCCACACTCACCTGGAGAGGAGAAAAGCACCTGAGCGAGGCCGCAGTTGTGACCACCGCACCCCCATGAGTACAGAACCCTGGGTATCCAGTTTCCCAGCGCGAACACGGGCGTAGGAGAGAAATGCAGCCTGGACAAGATCTCTTTCCCTCTAACAAGAAAAAAATGGTCTTAATGTTAATTTATTAATGCCTTAAATGAACATTTTTAGAGGTAAAGTCATGGTGTCAGATGGTAATACTGTGGTACTGTCCTAAAATCATAATAAAACCTAGAACTTTTTAAAAGGAAGGAAGGAAGGAAGGAAGGAAGGAAGGGTGGATTGAAGGAAGGGTGGATTGAAGGAAGGAAGGAAGGATGGAAGGTAATTTGAAGAAAGGAAGGAAAAATGGAAGAATGGAAGGTAATTTGAAGAAAGGAAGGGTGGACTGAAGGAAGGACGGAAGGAAGGAAGGAAGTTTGAATGGAGGGAAGGAAGGGTGGATTGAAGGAAGGAAGGAAGGAAGGAAAAATGGAAGAATGGAAGGTAAATTAAAGGAAGGAAGTTTTTGAATGGAAGGAAGGAAAGGTGGATTGAAGGAAAGATTGAAGGAATGATGGAAGGAAGTTTGAATGGAAGGAAGGAAGTTTGAATGAAAGGAAGGAAGGGTGGATTGAAGGAAGGAAGGAAAATGGAAGAATGGAAGGTAATTTAAAGGAAGGAAGGACGTTTTTGAATGGAAGGAAGGAAAGGTGGATTGAAGGAAAGATTGAAGGAAGGATGGAAGGAAGTTTGTTTGAATGGAAGGAAGGAAGTTTGAATGGAAGGAAGGTAGGGTGGATGGAAGGAAGGATGGAAGGACTTAAGAAAGGAAGGATAAATAAATGATTAAATAAATTCAGGAATTAAAAAAGCTTGGTCTGTCTTTCTCTCTTTATAAATATATTGAATGTTTACATATTCGCATACTATGATATTTAAATGGTTCTCCAAAGTAATGTAAAGAATGCTACACTATTATTACCTGTCCAAAATCATCAAATCTGCTACTTTTTGAAATAAATACTGCACATGTACAGTGATCGTATCAGACGGTCCTCTGATGTTGAACAATAGCCCGGTCTGTCTGACTTTGTGTATGTGTGTGTTTATCCCTCCTCCCTTGTCAGTACCTGTGTGCAGCGGCGCTGTACACCTGTTCCCTCATCCAGAGCGAGTCCTGCAGTGCAGTATCATCCAGGGACAGGAGCAGGACCTCGGTGTTGGGCGGCAGATACTCCACCAGGTCCGACAGAGACTCGCTCCACGTCCACAGACACTCCACAAACGCGGACTTATTAGTGAACGCGTGCACGATGAGCGCGCGCCTCGACTCATTTTGGGGATTGTAAATAAACACTCCATCCAGAGTTTGAACCTTGAAGGCAGGAGCAGGATCCCCCGGTTCAAACCCCCCGAGACCTTCACTGGACCTTCCTCTGGATCTAGTATTACCCGTGTTCTGCTCTACAGAGTCTATGTGCTCCAGATTATCACACGATTTCGCATTTCTCGGAGGAGTCGTTGCATTTACGCCAAACGCAAAACATAAATATAACAGATAAAAATAAATCAGCAGTAATCGACAATAAAACATTATTCTCAATTCAAAACGGGCATTTATTTGTTCATAAACACGTGTGAACTATTAAGCTGTTAGTAAAAGTGCCCGGTCCTGAAACTGTGCTACATTGTTTCACTTTTATTCAAGTTCTTCCTCATATGGATAAACGCGGGGGCGTGACCTACGGAGGCCTGTCAGGTTTGAGTGACACTTTCAAATGGCCAATAAGAGACGAGACGTAGCAGGTTACTACCCAAAATAAAAACCATACGTTCAAATACTGGGGTGAAAAGAACAGCAACAACTATTTCTTTTTATTTAATCGGACATCCATTTCAGAGACTTTTATTTTATTTCTTGGGGGCATCTTTAATACGTTTTATTATTATTATTAATTACGTTATCTTAGGCTACTATTATTCTGTCCTAGGCTATATAATATTGTAGTATTTATTGAAATTTGGAATTAAATTTTTATATTTAATTTAATTTGAGTTTAAGTTTAAGTATGTTTGTGCTTTACTGCTTTTGTCATTTTTATTCGTTTTTTATTTATTTTAGCATTCATTTATTTTTTTATATGTATTACTTCAACTTCAACTAATTTAAAATTTGTTGCAGAGGCATCATTTTTAAATGTAAGTTTTTCATCTAATATTTCTATTTACACACTTTTACATTTCATCATACAGATTGTTTTCTCCTCATATCACATATGGTTATTTTTTAAATCATACTTTTCCTTTTTCTAGCTTATTGTGCAGTATGCACATTCAAATGTAACTGTTAATGCAATTAATTCATATAATTCACATTACATTATTTCATTTCTCATTATTACTGAATAATCATCTAATTGTTAAGAAATAGATTAGATATTAATTATTAAATATTAAATTTGGTCAATCAACAAAAAAAAGTTGATGAAGAATCCTTTAAAATGATCAACTAGAACAAGATATATAAAAATCCATATAAAATATTAGGGTAACACTTTATTTTACAGTGTCCGTGTTATACATGTATACATGTGCCATAGTAATACCAGTAAATTACGCATAAATACATGCAACTAACCCTCAATCAAACCCCTATAGTAACCCTATACATATAGTTAATTAATATTAGGCTACTCATTACTTAAATGTATAATTATATTGTAACAATGACATATTAAAATAAAGTGTAACCATTTTAGTTTAGAATAAAATGAAATGGAATAGAATAGAATAGAAGAATGTTCCTTTACGTGACTTCAGGTTCAGACACTGACACATGCAGACAAGCATCATGTGTATAAGATAGATTTAAAGAAATCAATCACAGCCACATCAGTGGAATGAGTGAACAAAACCATGAAGTGTCATGAAGTAAAGTTACTGTCTAATTCTGAGACTCCTTCAAATAAATAACGCATCTCAAAGGATCTGAGTCGATCAGAGGTCAAATGCAGAATCATTAGAATAATAGCTGGAATCAATGGTGGATGAATCTCACAGGGATAATCCAGTGAAGCAGCAATTTTCTTTTAATAATTTATAATTGCCACCTGATTCATCATGTGCCCGTTTCACCAGCCCTATTTAAACAGAGCTCCTGACCACATCTGAGTAAAGGGATCATCACAGGCAATGCTCAGGTTATTTAGTTACGGGCTGAATTTATTGGGTTTCTGTTTGGCATCAGACTAATGATTATTGGTCACCGGTAATCCGTCAACTGAACCGAACTGCAACAACATCAGTGCATCATGAAGATCTCGCTGCTGATTCTTCTGCTGGTGTCTGCTTTGACAGATATTTTGTGCCAGAACTTTAAATCTGATGAGGATAACTGGATGAATGACAGGTACCCGGACGAGGTGAGTGATTTCACTCTTGCATTGTTGCTAGTTATAGAAGAAGTGATATCTGCACAGAAATGTAATATTCAATTATATTAATATATGATTATTTAACAACAGAATCTAATTAAAGATTATCAGTTGGTTGCATTTTTGAAGTAATTATATCATCTGAAGGTAAATTTGCTGGAGTCGGAGCTCCAGACACTGTTGGAAAAGGTCAGCCGAACTCCTGTACTACAACAGGTTTACGGTCTAATGGGGAAAAGATCATCTGGTAAATATATGTGTGTTTATATATGTGTGTGTGTGTATTATATATTATTAAATAATTATGGTGACATCAGGTTTGCTTTCTCTTCACAGCAAAATCACAGATAACACGGAGACGTAAGTATAGATTTTGGCGAGTTTTCCTAATCAAATTCCTCAGAACTGCTTAGTTTGATTTTTTGCACTTATGAGTGTAATCTGTGCATTTAAGTGAATGTGACTATAAGTTTTTTTTTTTTCAAAGTAAAAGTGACTGCTCTTGCTGAATCATCTATGAATCAAATCTGATCATGTGTTTTCTGATCATCAAATGACTTCCAGGGCAGAAATTCCAGACTTTTGTGGGTCTGATGGGGAAACGCAATGTGGTTGAACCAGGTGAGTCTATTTTTTGTATTTTATTTATCATTTTGCATAACCTTTCGATATAAATTCTGACATCTATTTTCTTCTAGGATCCTTCTAGGAAAAAAAAGCAGAGCGCTGGGACTTTGAAGCTTTAAACATGCATCCACTTTCGGCCCAACTCATCAGACTGAAACATCTTCTGAAATAAAAAATAAATAAATAAAAATAAGGTAATTAGTTCAGAAATCCCATTTGTTTTATGATATACTGTATAATGCACTTAAGGTATACCTAAACTGTCTGTGTATGATGTATCAGTAATGTATTAGTAAACATTTCCAATCAAGAAATTTAGTTTTAACCAAAAATAATGAATTTGTAAAGAGTCAACATCGCCACCTAGTGTTTTCTAAAGGATCATGTGACACTGAAGAGTGGAGTAATGATGATGAAAATTCAGCCTCGGTCACAGGTCACCTTATTATAGTATAAAAGGGCATAATGTAATAAAATATGGATTAGATGATTATAATCTGACATTTTCAAGGGCCCCATCTTGTGGTATTCCTCTGAAACTGCCATTTGCATACGTTTTTTAAGGACCTTGATGTTGAAGTATTTGCTGTATAGTTAATCTCTTTCTTGACTAATCCAACTTACAGAGGTCAGAATTCCAGAAATACTGAACTAACCTATTTATACATATTTAATCTCAAAAGAACACAAAAAAAATGCAAACCACGACTCATTTGCAACACATGCAGGATTTGCTGTTTGTGGGTATGACCACAGCCTGTATGCTTGCAAAAATGCAAGTTATTACTGGTGTATATTTTGCACACTGGAGCGTTCACTTACCTCATCTATGCTGGCAATGGCAGAGGATGCACAAGTTAAAAGGAACGGAAATCTTCTGCATGCTCTGAATTAATTGCATGTTGAACCTGTCAACACAATTAAAGAAAAGTTCTTGTTGAATGCCTAATAAGGCCCCCTGTGTTTAAAGTTCAAATGGCTTAAATCATTCTGCTGAGACAGTAAATCAGCTCCACATCAAAGTTTGTTTGCATTTTGAAATCAAACTTTTAGTAGCTGTGACGTCATTTGTAGACTATGGTCGCAAGTTACGTCGTTACCAATAGAGTTCAATGGAGCAGAGCAGCAGCGGTGTAATTTTCTCCGTTTTATTTACATTTTTTCTTTCTTCAGCAGCATACCAGTCGTCAAAGTTGCCATATTCTCCATAAATGTTAAAAGAAATAGCACGAAGTCGCTCATTGTTGTATTAGGCTATAATATGTAAGGGTTAATGCCCGACGAGGTGTCCATTGTCAGGTTTTAATGGACGACGGCGAGGCGTAAACCGGCCGACGCGCAGCGGAGGACGGTTGCCTCCGCCGAAGTCCATTAAAACCTGACAATGGACACCTCGGAGGGCATTAACCCGCTTATACCATGGTCACTTGCCAAATAAAACATTAGTTTATATTTTAATTAGGCTAAATCTAGTTTTTACAAATAATAACTTGCCTTGCCTGCCTGACTGTTTATTTAGCAACCGGAGATATATAGTCCGCTTAGTTCGTATCCCTTCAGGTTCACAAATGCATTTTTTTTTTCATGAAACACAAAGGTAGGCATAGTTTTTTTTTTATTACTCATAAAACAATTAATCAAACAACAATAAAAAAAAAACAATTAGCTCTGATCTCCAGCTATTCGCGCTTAACGTTATAGAGGGCAATAAATTAATCAGATCAAAGAGAGGGTAATTTTCCTCAGGCTCCTTAGGCTTGAAACGCTGTAACGTTCAGCCTTCTCCTGCCTTGGTTGTCTGGACAGCTGCGTAAAACTCCCGCAGGGTCTCATTCAGGGGTGCATTTCCCGAAAGCATCGTTATCCAACTATGGTCGCAAGTTACGTCGTTACCAATAGAGTTCAATGGAGCAGAGCAGCAGCGGTGTAATTTTCTCCGTTTTATTTACATTTTTTCTTTCTTCAGCAGCATACCAGTCGTCAAAGTTGCCATATTCTCCATAAATGTTAAAAGAAATAGCACGAAGTCGCTCATTGTATTAGGCTATAATATCTAACGTTAGATGATAGAGCATGTGACTGCCTGTTGCTATGGTTACTCACAGCCGTTGTAGGCAGCGCATTTATTTATTAATTTCGAATGGTAAACAGGCAGTTTCACCAGAACTACTTTACTAGGTGTCCTCTATCACTTTTTAACGGACACCCTGCAGCCAATCAGAATCGAGTATTCACCCAGACCATGGTATAAAAGCGGGTTAATGCCCGACGAGGTGTCCATTGTCAGGTTTTAATGGACGACGGCGAGGCGTAAACCGGCCGACGCGCAGCGGAGGACGGTTGCCTCCGCCGAAGGAAAAGAACCTATAGCTATAGGAAAAGAAAGAAATAGTGAGCTTTTTTAAAATGTATATTTAGTTTTTATTTGTTTGTTTTTTCTTCCTCTCCTTTGTTTTTGTTATCCCTGTTTATTTGTTTAAACATCAATATTTCGATATGTGATATCTGTCAAAAAAAAAAAAAAAACTAGTTTGAAACTAATAATAGCAGTAGATGTAAGACCATGAATACATGAATGGCTGCATTACAGTATTGGCGAAAAACAGTACTGTATGTGACAAAAAGGCATGTCCCAATTCACAGTAGCCAGATAGCAAACTGACATTGAATCAACGTGGAAATATGACATCGAAACAACGTTGATCTGACATTGTTTTGCTCATCGAATTAACGTTGAACCAACGTCAGACGCGTCATTCTTTCAAAACTAACGGAAAATCAACTTGAAATCAACGCGTTGTTTCAACGTTATGAAAGCAAACCAATTTTCGATTTCATTTAGCTTTGAAGAATGCCGCGTCTGACGTTGGTTCAACGTTAATTCGATGAGCAAAATCAACGTTGTTTCAATGTCATGAGAGACGTCGTTTCCACGTTGATTTAATGTCAGTTTGCTGTCTGGGAGGGTAGCCTACGGATGACCTGATAGCCTACTTCCGTCGTGATTCAGAAGTGTGCGTACGATGGACGTATCGTAGAGAAGATATATGAATGGCAGTGAAACGACAAAACTGAACTGACGCTGGTAGATCATAATGATAATGACAACATGGCAGATGTCATGCGTCCAGATTACATCATACTAGCCTATATAGAACATACCTTTTTAGCGGCTGTGAAGTAATTAGCCTAAGTACCTAATCAAGAAAGTATGCAATTTTGGACACAGCCAATCACTACGTATGTCACATAATTGCATATTACTTTTGACCAGTAGGTGGCGCTGACACCAAATTGATCTAGTTTGGTTAGTGTTTGTGACAAGAAGTTTGGTGTCAATATGTAAAATCTTTGAAAAACCAACCCAATCTCATGGAAATTTGTACGTATTGTAGAGGTGGCAAATTCATAATTTTTTTTTCAAAAAAACGTTATCAGGAAGGACCATCCCTAACCCCGCCCCCAAACCTACCCATCACTGGGGTCTAGAGACAAACCAACGAAAACAAGTGAGGTCGTACGAATAAGCTCCCATAAAATACGTACAAATTTGCTGTGAGATTGTTTTGGAGACACAGTCTCAGATGCAGTTTGTCATTATGCCGTCAAATTCGTTGTTCTGTCTATCAATATAAAATCCATAACTATTTGCCGGCATGGTCTGTCTCGAATTTGGTGAAAATTGGACAAACGCCCTAGAAGCGAGAAAAAATAGTTCTATGAAAGAAAATCAAAATGGTGGACAGGATTGGTATAGGCATGACCCATCTATTAAAACCAAGTTCCAATGGTCACCATGCTCATTATGTTAGTTTGACGAAGGTTTTCTATGACTTAGCCTACTTGACTAATTAGGCTTAAGGTTTTTCCAGGATTATCAAGAAAATCTGTTTGTCTGTCGATCTGTCTCAACTCTATAAATCACTCTGAATGCCTTGAAAGCTTTTCAGCATTTGGCAATATTTTCAATATAATAAAACACCATAACAACCATTCATGCTAACAAAAAATATGCTCTAAGAACATTTTGCTGATGCTCCTATTAAGTTTTGGTAAAAAACATCTCAATGTTTAAACATCCATTTTTTGGAAAGAACATTAAGAAAGCATTCCATTTGAACACTTTGCAAACATTATTGGAATGTTTCTTTTGATTTACATTTTGAAACAAGTAAACACTAAAACGTTTCAGGAAACAATGCGCCATGAACAACGTATAAATACTGCTGTGCGAACGTTTGGAGAACTTTTTTAAAAACCAGATCACTTTATTAACATTACTGGAAGAACGTTTGTTCATAACTTTTCCAGAACGTTCTGAGAATCTCATTTTAAACACAAGCCTTCCAACTTCAAATCTCTGCATCAATGAAATACTCACGGCCCAACTTCAACTAATCTTCCAGGTTAACTCAACGTTGTAAATCCAGCATACAAAGAGATGTCAGGTTATCTAAGTATTAATGTTTGTCCTTTCAACAGAGTCACTTGTCTATAAGTGTTACAGCTTTGGAATGTACTTGATCTGCTTCCATACTGAACTCAGCGTGAGGGGTTTACTCAGCCTTGCTTTAGGGATTGTGTTTGCCAGCAAGAAAATTCATTTTGGCAGCTATAAGCTGTTTTTTTCCATGCAAAGGAGACTTCAGTGACCTTATCTCGGCGGGAGGGTGCCTATGATGAAACCTATTTAACACAGGCTCATCTGGACAGAGCACTGGACTGCGCTGAGCTCTATTGGACCTCCTTGTAAGCAAATCTTCTTGAGATGGTAGGTCAATTCATTTCTCTTAAAGACGTTTTATTTCTTATTCTGAGAACAAGAATATTCTTCCAGTATGATGGCTCTGTTTGCTCTCCACAGATGAACAGCATTAGTTTAGTCTGTTTCCTTCTGTGGACAGGAGCGTCTTCCTTCCAATTTGAGGAGTTGAAGGAATATGTCGACACCCATCAAGAGGAATATATCGAGGTATTTCTTGGTTGGGATGTTATAGTTGTTCGTTCATTTAAACATTGCATATGATAACTGGTGATCTTGTGTCCAAACTGTGAGCTAAGAAAGCTCAGAAAGACAGCATTCCTCTGTAGATGCTCGAATGGCATCTGTGTGTCTCTTTATTGATGCATATTATCTCTTCAGGAATGCAACACACAGCCTGTTGCAGATTGAGCAGATGAAGTTATTTAAACTCCAGATAAGAAGACACAGAATTGCCAAGACTCTTTTCTTTGAAGATTTAATGTGGTCTGCAAAGGATGTTGATGAAAGAAAAAGATTTTTGCTGAGATTCTTTTTTTAAAATTCAGGTCCTAAATTTGAATGTATAGCAAACATGATGCAGAATTGCTACACTCTAAAAAATAATGGGTTGTTTCAACCCAAACTTAGGTCAAATATGGACAAACCCAAATGTTGGGTTAAAAATGGAATTAAAAAATTTACAGTTGAAAGTGAAAGTTGAAATTTGAGTGTATTAAAATTAACCAAGTTGCATAACTTCCTATAAGTGTTTGGCACATGAGTGTTTCCAGAAATGTTAGATGATATGTAAACAATAGTGTGTGTGTAAAAATGCTGGCTTGTTTTAACATAATTTTGGGTCAAATACAGACAAATCCAAACGTTGTGTTAAAAATGTAATTAACAAATTTAACCCAATGGCTGGGTTTGTCCATAATTGACCCAAAATTGAGTTGAACCAACCTAGCATTTTTTAGAGTGTGTTTTAAACTTAATGTGTGTATATGTTCACATATATATATATTGTTTAAGGTTTGTACTTAATGTGCGTTAAACTTAAAAGAGTAGTTCACTTTTAAAAAAACTTTTGCTGATAATTTACTCACTCCCATGTCATCCAAGATGTCCATGTCTTTCTTTCTTCAGTCGAAAAGAAATTAATGTTTTTGATGAAAACAATCCAGGATTTTCTCCATATAATGGACTTCAATGGGAACCAAACGGTTCAAGGTCCAAATGAGAGTTTCAGTGCACCTTTAAACGACACCAGACGATGAATAAGGGTCTTATCTAGCGAAACGATCGCTCATTTAAAAAATAAATAAAAAAGTTTAAGTTTTAGAAGCACAAATGCTCGCCTTGCTCTGTTCTGTGATGAGCGTTCGTGACTCTCCTGTTCGAACTCGTTCATCAAAATGAACAAATCTTTTTGAGTCAATGACACAAAGGGTCCTAGATAAGACCCTTATTCATCATCTGGTGTCGTTCAAAGCCCTTTGAAGCTGCACTGAAACTCTCATTTGGACCTTGAACCGTTTGGTTCCCATTGAAGTCAATTATATGAAGAAAATCCTGGAATGTTTTCATTAAAAACCCAAATTTTTTTCAACTGAAGAAAGAAAGACGTAAACATCTTGGATGACATGGGGGTGAGTAAATTATCAGCAAAAGATTTTTTTAAAAGTGAACTACTCCTTTAATGTGTGATATGTATATAATCCATGTAAGAAATGGCACCTGTAAAAACATTTTTGTCTGTTGTAGACACTGAGAAAGTGGGTCGCTGTGGAGAGCGACTCCAGTGATGTTACAAAGCGACCCGACTTGCACAGAATGATGGACATGACTGCAGAAAAACTGCGGCTCATTGGAGGAACCGTGCAAATGATCGACGTGGGAACGCAGCCGGTGAGATCAAGCATACACACACTCATGCTCTTCATTTAGGACAGCTCGACTATCCAATACTAAAAACAGGAGTTACGTGTGTAACTCTCTGGATGGACGAAACAGAACCATCAAAATGAAGCCTTCCAGTTCATCTCTTTTGCAGTTACCCAACGGAAGCACAATTGCCCTGCCACAAGTGGTCACAGCTCAGTTTGGTAGTGATCCCAGCAAACGCACCGTTTGTGTGTACGGTCACGTGGACATCCAGCCAGCCAAGAAAGAAGACGGATGGGCAACAGAGCCTTATGAGCTGACTGAAATCAATGGTAACCCTGTCACCTGTTATTTCAATTGAATGTTTTTAGCTTCGACGTTTATTAAAAGTCTTGCTTTCTCAAATAATCACTTTAGCTTATGCTTCATTGCTGTGCCAAACGTTTGCTATAATTTTAAATGAAACATTTACTTTTAAATCATGAAATGGAAATTGCGATAATCTTTTCTTCCCTATTGTGACGTATATCCCAGTAAAACAGCTTATGGAACAAGAACAAATGTAGGGCGGGGCTTGATTTTGTCCATTGGGAATTGACTGGATAGTTGTGGTTTGCTATTGGTGGAACTCATGTGAGTGACAGGTTGCCCCGCCCTCGCGCCAGTAAACACATCATCAGAGAAGAGATGTTGCTGCAAGAGGGTGGAGTCGCTTTGATTAAAGATTACAAGGCATATGAATGAAAAAAATAATAATAATGTCCATGGATGCATTATTTATAGTAAAATTAAAATCATATTTCATAATCATATTTCATGATGATTTCAAAGGTTTTTGACCTGCAAGAAACTCAGATAACATGTATAGTTTACTCCTAGGAAATCTATATGGAAGAGGAGCATCTGACAACAAAGCACCAGTGTTGGCCTGGATCCACACGGTGGAGGTCTACAAGGCCCTTGGCATTGTAAGACAGCTTGAAATGAAATGAAATGTTATAATTCTTCAAATGCAACATGTTGCTATTGACTTTCTGTCCAGAGTTTGAAGTTCAAACTGTGTCCTACAGGAGCTGCCTGTCAATGTTAAATTCATCATTGAGGGAATGGAAGAGACTGGCTCTAATGGCCTAGATGATGTGATTGAGGCTGAGAAAGACAAATTCTTCTCAGATGTAGATTATATCATCATCTCTGACTGTGTTTGGCTCAGCAAACGACCCGCGCTGACTTACGGGACCAGAGGCAACTGCTACTTCTTTGCCCAGGTACTGAGATTAAACCATTCAGATGCTCTTCACGTGCCATCACCAGATAGTTTTAGTATCTAATATATATATATATATATATATATATATATTTTTTTTTTTTTTTAAATATCAAATCATAATTTATACATGTGTATGTGGCTTAAGCCTTGTCCAATGTAAAAAAATAAATCTGAGTATGATTGTTATTGTGCAGATCATATTTACGATAATTTTCAAATTTACGAAAAAATTCACCAAAAATTGCACTATGAAAAAGAAAGGTAAAAATGTTTAACATAAATAGTTCACACATTACAAAAAAAAAAAAAAAAATGCAAGAGCATAGGATTTTTAACAACTATGAAAAATTTAGGTCGAATTTACACACAAATAGAAATTTTATACGCACATTCCAAAAGCATGGTGTCGAAACTTTGCATGGAGAAAAAAATCATAAAATATCAATAAAACAAATCATAATTTAACCTGTATTGACATGCAACCAGTGTTGGGTGTAACTCATTAAGTCATTTAATTATTAGTAAGGGATAACTCTTAATTTTTCTGTAATTTGATTACAGTTACTGCATTCAATATTGTATAGACTATAATTCTATATAAAAGCGATAGTGGTTTTAACATCAAAATTGAATGACTGATGTTAAAATGCATGTTTTTAATGTAACCTTCTCTCTTATACTTTAGTCAGTTCGAGAATAATTTATACAATTGATTTTTATATGATTTATTTGAATTAATTAATTAGTGCAATACTTTTTAGAGAGAGTAATTAGCACAGTAATCTAATGACACTGGACTGGAGAAGATGTAATAACTACCTAGTAATTAATTACTTTTTTAGAGTAACTTACCAAACACTGCTTTCAACATACTGTAATATATTAAGTTTGCCTGTATCCCATTGCTTTGTTTAATTTATGATCTGAAGTGTATATTTGATTAATGGTTCATTTTTAATTAATAGCAATGTTCCTTATACGTGTTTGTTTCTTAATGATGGTATATAGGTGGAGGGACCCAGGAAGGATTTGCACTCTGGAGTTTATGGAGGAACAGTAATAGAGCCGATGACAGACCTGATCGGCATCTTAGGTGCTTACTAACACATTCGGCTCTTTAGTATTTTACCAGCTCATTATCAATCATCAGTTATCAATTATCATTATCCTTTTTTTTTTTTACACAGACAAACTCATCAGCCCTAGTGGGGAGATCCTCATTCCCGGCATTAGGGAAGCAGTCGCACATCTTTCCGATGAGGAATGGAAGATGTATCAAGACATTGAGTTTGACGTGGAGAGCTACAAGAAAGACATCGGCATAGATAAGCTGATGTATTCTAATAAGGTAAGGAAAAAGATGCCCGTTTTTAATTTTTGTGAGGTAAATCTGAATTAAACGGCTTCTCAAACAAGAACAAATGTAGGGCGGGGCTTGATATTGTCCATTGGGAATTGACTGGATGGTTGTGGCTTGCTATTGGTGGATCTCGTGTGAGTGACAGGTCGCCCCGCCCTCATGCCAGTAAACACATCATCAGAGAAGAGAGAGAGGGGATGTTATTTTGATACAAGATTATGAGGCGCATGAATAAAAAAAATAATAATGATGTGCACTGAGAAATCCTTTATAATAAACACTGTCATATTCCAAAAAAAAAAAAAAGAATTGTCAATTTTGATTTCATGGTGACTTTAAGGCATAGTTCACCCGAAAATTAAAAATGTCACAGTTTACTCTTTAATTCCAAAGTTTTTTGAGTCATACGAGAGCTTTGTGATAGGAAACTCTAAGTGTTTTAATTCAGAAATTCATGCTGTTGTTCTTTAATCCCATCAGGTTGACTTACTTGCTCATCGATGGCGTCACCCAACTGTGTCTATCCACGGCATAGAGGGCGCTTTCTCTTCAGCTGGCTCCAAGACTGTCATCCCGGCCAAGGTCATAGCTAAATTCTCCATTCGCCAGGTTCCTAAAATGGATCCACCCATGGTTGAAAAACAGGTGAAAGCAGAGCTCATTTTAAGACGTAAATCCAACTGTTCACACTATCATTTAGAGCTAAAGAGATCTTTTGAACCCTAGGTGACAGAATATTTACGATCAGTGTTTGCTAAACGCAAGAGTCCCAATAAACTCAACGTCACCATGGTTATTGGAGCCAAACCTTGGCTGGCTGATCCCACCCATCCATTATTTGAAGCCGGAAAAGCAGCGGTCAAGACAGGTCCTGTGCTGTACAACCCCTAATTTTCACTTCTATTCTGATAGGAATGAGAGGATGTTCTAGGTGTAAAAACATCCTTCGATGTCTCCACATCTGCTCTTTAACAGTCTTTAAAGGAGTAGTTCACTCTTAAAAAAAACTTTGGCTGGTAATTTCCTCATCCCCATGTCATCAGAGATGTCTATGTCTTTATTTCTTCAGTCGAAAAGAAATTGAGCATTCCAGGATTTTTCTCCATATAATGGACTTCAATGGGAACCAAACGGTTCAAGGTCCAAATGAAAGTTTCTGTGCAGCTTCAAAGGGCTTTAAACGACACCAGACATCAAAAACTTTAAGTTTTATTAGCACAAATGACTGCCTTGCTCTGTTCTGTCACGAGCGTTCGTGACTCTCCTGTTCGAACTCATTCATCAAAATGAACGAATCTTTTTTCGTGTCATTTGGAACAAAATGACTCAAAAAAAGATTTGTTCAAAGCCCCTGGTTCATATAAAGCCCTTTGAAGCTGCAATGAAACTGTCATTTGGACCTTGAACCGTTTGGTTCCCATTGAAGTCCATTATATGGTGAAAAATCCTGGAATGTTTTCATCAAAAAACTTAATTTCTTTTTGACTGAAGAAAGAAAGACGTGGACATCTTGGATGACATGGGGGTGAGTACTATTGGATACATCTTTACAGATGCTATCTACTCAGTCACTGACTGTAGTGCATCCAAGCTTCACCGGGTGTTTCGACCCTGAACCACAACACCCTCCAGTTGGCGGGTCGGCAGTGGTGGCCAGTCACTGCCCACCTCCTCCTGGCCCCCAGCTCAACTCCTCCCTTCTATTCCAGAGCCAGCAAGATGCTCTTTCTGCTGCCTCACCCAACCTACGGACAGCTGCCTTTCTCTCCCTTCCTGCTATACCCAGAGCTGTGAGTGTCTTCCACACCGACTGCGCAGGGAAGCCCCTGCACCCGACCTCCACCGGGAATAGCCAGGTCTGCCACCCTTTGGCCCTGCACTGCTCAACGAGGTCCTGATACTTAGTGGCTTTCCACTCATAGGCCTCCTCGCACCCGTCTTCCCAAGGGACCGTCAGTTCGATCAAGATTATCTTCCTACCCTCCTCGGACCATAAGACCATGTCCGGCCTCAGTGATGTCTGCACAACCTGGGGGAAGACTAGTTTCCTTCCCAGGTCCACCCTCATCTCCCAGGACTGTGCTACTTGCAAGAGGCTCTTTTCCCTCCTCTTGGGGGCTGGTGGTTTCTCCCCTTCTCTGATGAACTGAATGGCTGATACTGGCCTTGCACTGGACTGGCGCTTTTTCTGCCTCTCCCGCTCCAGGATGTCAGCCAGTTCACAGAGAACCTTGTCATGGCGCCACCTGTATCTTCCTTGGCTAAGGGCTGTTTTGCATCCTGCCAGTATGTGCGCCATTGTTCCCCTCTCTCCGCATAGCCTACACAGTGGGTCGTCCCTCATTCCCCACCTGTGGAGGTTTGTTGGTGATGGAAGGGTGTCGTACACAGAGCGCAGAAAGAAGGAGATGCGAAAGGGCTCCAGTCTCCAGATCTCAGACCACGTGATCTTCCGCTTCGGCAGGTCCCACTTTGTCCAGGCACCCTGTACTCCAAGTTCGACAGCCTTGGACATGCGCCTTTAAATTATAAGTAAATTATAAGCAAAAGTTTTTTTAAAGTGAACTACTCCTTTAACTTTTGTCTTTTTTTTGGATTTTTTATATTACTGTTGCACTTATAAGCAACTTGTTGATTTTTTTATGGAGAAAGTGCAAGGGGAAAAATACTTCCAGTAATAAATACTTCTACTTCTAATCATACAAAATGATCAAGGGAGTAATGACGTCACGACGTACTTCTCTCCTGTAGTTTTTGGCACAGAGCCTGACTTGATCCGTGAGGGAGGCACGATTCCCATTGCCAGAACATTTCAGGATGTAACAGGCAAGAGCATCATTATGCTTCCCATCGGAGGTTTTGACGACGGCCTTCATTCACAGAACGAGAAGATAAGCAGGTAACTAGATGTTCTTTAGTCTGATGGAGTTCTTTTCTTTATGCAGATACATTTGTTGTTTTATTTTTATTTTTCAGATACAACTACATCGAGGGAACCAAGTTGTTTATTGCCTACCTGAATGAAGTGTCCAAGATCCAGAAGTACTGACCAGATTATTTGAAGCTCTTTCTGGGAAGATTGCTTGATACCACTGTGCTTCATCTACTGTTGTTCTCTGTAACATACAAATATTACCATCACGTGTTGGTTACCACTAACAAATATATTTCTTTTAATTGATATATTTTTCCTGTCGACAAAGATTTATGTTGCTGGTAAATTAAACAAATTATGTCATGCAATGTATGTGTGCAGTGATTTATACCCAAAATGAATTCATGAGGCAAACATTTTATGATGGCAGATTGAATACCATTCGGCTCATTACCACCGTCAACAGGACTTTTAAATATACTTCTTATGGTGAAAAAAACTTTTGTCTTTCCAGAAAATATTTTAATGTTTTAGATATTTTTACCTTGAGTCCAAGAAGAGTGGCCGTGGAAAAGGTGGTTACCAATTTTCCTCATATTTTCCATTTAATTCTTTTCACACGTTCAAATAATACATGAACTACACATATTCTACATACATCACATAATCCATTCATATGTTTTCATATAATACGAAGATTTGCATTCTTGTCTAGTGACTTTTATTCTGTAATTTTACGTTCTGTTAAAACCAACAGGAAATGCTTTGAGAACATTGTAGTGTTGCCAGATATGTATTAGTTTATTATGCGTATGTCAATGAAGATACCAACCACATTTAAGTATTATTCTTATTAAAAGCATAACTTGAATGCCTTCGCTGTGAATTAAATCATCTGAACTGAAGAGCATGTAATCGTTTGACACGTTTTGAAAGGTTTCAGAATAATGTATTTGAACACTTTTTTAAAAACAATCAAGTTAAATAAAATGCAAGTACAATTATATATTAATATTAATATAAATTAAATATTAATAAAACAATTAAAAAATAAAAGTAAAGTATAATAACAAAATCGAATGTAGCCAATCATTATGTCGTTTCCCTAAATAAAACAAGCGTTTTGCTGCATTTCAGTGGATCTGGCAACGCGGGCTGTCAGCGCTCAGTCAAGGAACTCGTTAGTAATGTGGCTTCAAAATCTCACCGATGCTTTATCACAACTAGGCATTTATTAGGTGACAGTGTTATTCATTGTCTAATTAAAGTATTGAAATTAATTACTGGAAGCACTGTACAGGTTTAAGCGTAAATATCGATTTATCGCGCTGCGCAGAATAAGGCCAGACAGACTCTCTCTCAGGTAAGACGAAATTGCACATGTCGGGCTTAAATGCTCTTTTTTAAATTTTTAAATGCATTTTGTTGTAAACACACTGTGATTGAATAACCACTAACATATTTTCACTACTGCCAGAAGTGTTTGCATTTATTTTAAATATTTAGTTTTATGTGTCGCTAGTCGGCTAATGCTACTGACTGTTGTTTATGTTTTGATGAAAGCGTCATCAGCTGACAGTCAAAGTATTTCAGGTTAATACGTTTATTTCCTATAAACTAATTTATTGTTTATGGCTTTGGTTATTGGTATATGGCCGTCATGATAAACTACACAGTTAAATAGCACAACACGCATGTCACTATAAACATAGGTTGTGGAATGCTTTAATAATGCATGCAGATTTGGATTGCGCTATTTAAGTGACGTTTAACGCAGATCTGACATAGAAACGTACTGTGATTTTTTTTTAATTATAAAGGCATTATCTCACACATTCAGTATTAGTTAAGAGTTTTGAATTTCTAAGTTTTATATAATTGTGAAATATGATTATAATTTGAAAGAACTGTTATTGTCTAAAATGAAATATATTCCTGTGAAACAAAGCTGAATTTTCAGCATCAATACTGTCACATGATCCTTCAGAAATAATTTTAACATGCTGATTTTTTTTGCTCAAGAAACATTTCTTATTATTTTCATTAATGTTGAAAACAGGTGTTGTGCTTCATATTTTTTTGTAAACTGTAAAACACTAACACTCAAAAGTTTGGCCTAAGATATACATTATAATGAAGAACAATTATTAATAACTAAGAGCTGATAATAATTGAGTGGCAAATCAGCATATTAGAATGATTTCTGAAGGATCATGTGACACGGAAGACTGGACTAATGATGCTGAAAATTCTGCTTTGCATGACAGGAATAAATTACATTTTATAAATTAAAATACAAAACAAACAGCCAGTTCAAATTGTATTAATATTTCAAAAAAAAAAAAAAAAAAATTTAATGAATGCAGCCTTGGTAAGCATTTAAGAGACTTCTTTCAAAACCATTAAAAAATCGTAATTATTCCAAACTTTTGACCAATGTATTGAAAATAAATGAGATGCGACACAATGACATTTTAAATGATCGATTTACTTGAGTAGGCAGGTCCAATACTGCAAAACGTGAAAATTGACATGACCAGCTGCTGTTCTGGTGTTGTTTACCGTTACAGAAGCTCTGCCTCTCCGAGAGGCTTGAGTTGCACAGATGATCAGAGATCTTTGGCACCTGGATGCAACACACTGAGTCGACGCTCCATGACGTGCTGTGAGACCATGTCCCTGCGGAACGTCACCAGTGATCTTCTGCACAGGCAGATCAGGGTGAGGATACCGAATGAGTTTATCTTTTAAAAGTAGAAGAGTTTAGTAAAATTATAAATATTTAAAGCTATATTTCATCCAAAAAGAATAATCCCCTCATTATTCACTCACCTTCGTGTTATTCCATGATGTTGTTTTGTTAATGTGGAGCACCGAAGGAGGCAGTTTGAACCCAGTTTTATGAAGAAATGCAGGATAAATGTCTTCGAACACTTGTAATGTATGTGGATCCGTGTGTGCAGGAGAAAAGAGCGCTGGACTTCCAGAGACACTATCATGTGACCGACCCGTTTATAAAGCGTCTGGGGCTGGAGGCCGAACTACAGGTGATTTATTGTTGATTCAGATTTTTCACATGACGTCATACACACATTACACAACGCCCTCCTGAAGGGTGAAAAAAGGCAAGGATTTCCTCTGAAATAATTTTTTTTTTTAAATATTTTATTTTATTTCAAGTATCAAAAATGTTTTTTGATGGTTTTATTTTTAGTTAACGATAATAACCTGATGCATTCTGATTCTCCCAAAAATGAAAATTCTGTCAGTAATAAATCACCCTCATGTTGTTCCAAAACCCGTAAGACTTTCGTTCATCTTTGAAATTTGACACTGATTAAGATATTTTTGATGAAATCTGAGAGCTGGATCACTCCTCCGTAGGCTTCTAAGGGATTGAAACTGGCCGGTCCAGAAAAGTTATTAAAGACATCGTTAAAATAGTCTGAGTGACTTCAATGGCTCAATCTTAAGTTTATCAAGCGACGAGAATTTATCAAGCGCAAAAAACACACAAAAATAACGACTTTATTCAACTATCCATTTCCTTCTCTGTGGGCCTCGAGAGTTCACGTAGTTTAACGGCGCAGCGCTTCTGTGTTGTAGGTCACACGTCAGCTCACTGTTGGCTGACACTGGTGACACACATGTGTGTGATGCGTGTGACGTACAACCTAGAAGTTCACTACGTGAAATCTCGAGGCCAACAGAAAAGGAAATAATTAGTTGAATAAAGTGTTTTTTTGTTTTTTTTTTGCACACAAAAATTATTCTCGTCGCTTGATAAACTTAAGATTGAGCCACTGTAGTCACTCTGACTATTTTAACGATGTCTTTAGTAACTTTTCTCGGCCGGCAAGTTTCAATCCCTTAAGAAGCCTATGGAGGAGTGATCCAGCTCTCAGATTTAATCAAAAATATCATAATTTGTGTTCTGAAGATGAACGAAAGTCTTATGGGGTTGGAACAACAAGAGGGTGAGTAATTACTGGCAGCATTTTCAGTTTTGGGTGAACTATCCCTTTAAGATTCAATAACACCTCTTCATGTGTGAAATGAGTAATGCTGCGCTAACACATAAGCCATGTTGTATATATTAGGACTGCTAATATATTTTAGCGCTGAGTTATTGTCTCTGTTTTCAGGGTCACACCGGTTGTGTCAACTGTCTGGAGTGGAATGAGAAAGGAGAGTAGGTTCTGTTGTACAACCCAGTTTGCTGCATTTCACAGTGTCTCTTCATAAACTCATTCGGCTTGTTCCTTTCTAGTCTCCTGGCCTCAGGTTCAGATGATCAGCATGCCATCATCTGGGATCCCTTCCGGCACAAGAAGATCAACTCTATGCACACAGGACATGCAGCTAACATCTTCTCAGTCAAGGTGAAGCCCACGTCAAGTTTCTGCTTTTTCACACAGGGTCTTGTAATAGGCCAAAATGTGTATTCTTAATGAACGTGTGTGTTTGCAGTTCCTCCCTCACTCCGATGATCGAATCTTGATCACAGGAGCCGCCGATACTAAGGTGCACGTGCACGACTTGACGGCGAAGGAGACCATTCACATGTTCTCAGACCACACTAACCGCGTCAAACGGATCGCAACGGCTCCCATGTGGCCCAACACCTTCTGGAGCGCAGCTGAGGACGGCATCATTAGGTAGGGCGAGTTGAGGTCTCTGCCTCAGACGTGAATTGATAAAAGCAAATAATTTCATTGAATAAAAATGAAAATAAATAAATGGGCTTAATGATAATCAGGATAATCAGGACAACGCTCAGTGTAATTATCAAATTAAAGGCTATATGTGATTAAATAACTGTATAATATATAATATTTTATATTCATTTTAGTTACATTTTTAGTAATTTTGTTTGTTTTTCTCTTTTGTTAGTGTTTTTAGATATGTTTATGGATTATTATTATTCTTTTAATTTTAGTAAATTGAGCTATTTTTGCCATAGCAACTAACTGAAATAAAGTTTTTTTGTTTTTATTTTATATCAGTCATGTTTATTTTATTTCAAGTAATGGAAATGTTTTTTGATGGTTAACAATCGGGGTTATTAAGTTAACAATAATAACCCTGATGCTGCACAGTGGAAAGAACATTTTGGAAAAAACAAGATTTTTTTGCAAAAAAAAAATAATCACGGTTTCTGGGGCTTATTTGAACAAATATGGTTGCTTGTTAGGAAAATATGACAAGCAACTTTGTTTCTTTACATTTATGGTAGCTGTTTTTTCCAATACATTGATTGACGCTCCTGCTCACAGCTAATAGCCGATCAGTGCAGTAATGAAAGTGCTGTAGCGTAATTCGCCGTCACAAATCCCATCCCCTCCTCCCAATTTGATGTTTTTTGCAATGTGATGTTTTTTGTACTCCCGTTTTGGGTTTTCAAACTCCGAGAGGTTTCAGTTTAATATGTTGCAGGCTCATTTATTGATAATAAATAATATATTGCGAGAGTTGTCAACACTGGGGCTGACGTGCTGTTAGCCGTGTTAAATCTCGAGGGCATGGGCACAAGCCTCCAGCTGAAGTTTAATCATATATGTTCTCCTTGAAGTTAAATAGGCTCATGGGAGCCAGCTTACATGCCCTTGAAAACTGCATCTCCAGATGTTGTGTTGGCTGCAGGGTATTATCTCCCATCAGGAAGCATGCAAATGCCCTGGCACTGAATGATGTTTGGGTATGAAAGAACACAGCAGGTCTCTGGCTAATGCCAAAGCTGACTGCCTCGCTGTCTTTAATACTCTGCATGTAGAGGACACATGAACAGTAGGAAAATATAAGCTTGTCAGGTTTTTTATTTTTTATTTTTTAAAAAGTGTCTGAAAGTGTGGTCACAATAGTGTCATTTCACGGTCAAAAAAAGGTAAATTGTGAATCGTGTAGGGTGACTTGAGCAGGACATTTCTAAGGAATACGTTTTAACTCCGCTTATAGTGCATTATGTAATTCCTCTACAATGGAATCCTCTACAAAAAATGGAAAAGTATCGCAGTGGAAAACAATGGAAAAGTATCGCAGTGGAAAACAATGGAAAAATAGCGCAGTGAAAAATGGAAAAGTATCGCAGTGGAAAACAATGGAAAAGTAGCGCAGTGAAAAATGGAAAAGTATTGCAGTGGAAAACAATGGAAAGTATCGCAGTGGAAAACAATGGAAAAGTATCGCAGTGGAAAACAATGGAAAGTATCGCAGTGGAAAACAATGGAAACTATCGCAGTGGAAAACAATGGAAAGTAACGCAGTGGAAAACAATGGAAAAATCGCGCAGTGAAAAATGGAAAAGTAGCACAGTGGAAAACAATGGAAAAGTAGCGCAGTGAAAAATGGAAAAGTATTGCAGTGGAAAACAATGGAAAGTATCACAGTGGAAAACAATGGAAAAGTATCGCAATGGAAAACAATGGAAAAGTATTGCAGTGGAAAACAATGGAAAAGTAGCGCAGTGAAAAATGGAAAACTATCGCAGTGGAAAACAATGGAAAGTATCGGAAAGTATCGCAGTGAAAAATGGAAAAGTAGCACAGTGGAAAATGGACAAGTAGTGCATTGGAAAACAATGGAAAGTAGCACAGTGGAAATTGGAAAAGTAGCGCAGTGGAAAATGGACAAGTAGCGCAGTGGAAAACAATGGAAAGTAGCGCAGTGGAAATTGGAAAAGTAGCGCAGTGGAAAATGGACAAGTAGCGCAGTGGAAAACAATGGAAAGTAGCACAGTGGAAATTGGAAAAGTAGCGCAGTGGAAAATGGACAAGTAGCGCAGCAGAAAACAATGGAAAGTAGCGCAGTGGAAATTGGACAAGTAGCGCAGTGGAAAACAATGGAAAGTAGCGCAGTGGAAAACAATGGAAAGTAGCGCAGTGGAAATTGGACAAGTAGCGCAGTGGAAAACAATGGAAAGTAGCGCAGTGGAAAACAATGGAAAGTAGCGCAGTGGAAATTGGAAAAGTAGCGCAGTGGAAAATGGACAAGTAGCGCAGCAGAAAACAATGGAAAGTAGCGCAGTGGAAAATGGACAAGTAGCGCAGCAGAAAACAATGGAAAGTAGCGCAGTGGAAAATGGACAAGTAGCACAGTGTAAAACAATGGAAAGTAGCGCAGTGGAAAATGGACAAGTAGCACAGTGTAAAACAATGGAAAGTAGCGCAGTGGAATGCAAAAACTAATTCTGTGTGGATGGACCCGTACACTTGTTGTAAACGATTGTTACAAAAGGGAAAAAAAAGTTAATCCGACACTGAAATGTAAATATTTTCTTTCCTTTTCCAATCTGCCATGTATAGACAAACAATACTCGCTTTACATTTTCAAGTCTGTTAACCATTTTATTTCCCTTCTCTCCAGGCAGTATGATCTGCGAGAGAGCAGTAAACGCTCCGAGGTGTTAATCGATCTGACGGAGTATTGCGGAAAGCTCGTGGAAGCCAAATGTCTGGCAATCAACCCTCGTGACAACAACTACATGGCCGTGGGAGCTAACGGGCCTTTCGTCCGGCTCTATGACATCAGAATGATCCACAATCACAGGTGATTTTTATTTGTATTATTAAAAGAATAATTAGAAAACAAACTGAGATGTGAGGCAGAATGTCCTTACAAAAATAATATTGTTTAGCTCCAAAAATTATCCTAGGAACAGACAGACATTATTTGCATCTGTTATCAATCAAGCTGTTAGTTTAGACTTATTGCAGCAGGTTGGATGTTATTAGAATTGAAAATTTGAAAAGTACGGCAACAAATTTGATTTGAGATTTGAGACGGGGCATTATTATTCCTTTTAGCAAAAACAACATGAGGGTGAGTAAACAATGACAAAATCAACATTTTTGGGTGGAATATTTCTTGAAATACTATTTCAAATTACTCTATTTTCCAGAAAATAGGTTGCATTAAAATTGCATTTTTGAGGGATTTTTATAAAACCTAATATATTTTTTTTATTTTTATTTTTTTGTTTTTTATCAATTATGTATAGAAAATATAGGTATAAAACTAATTATATTTTATAAAATTATAACAAACACCAAGCCAAAACTAATTTAATTAAGTGAAATTTTAAAAATAAATGTTCTTGATGTTAATTGCATTATATAAGTCGCTAATGCAAAGCAATTACAAATTTATATTCTATGAAACACCGTAAATAGAATTCTTGGTTAAATATTCATGTTCCTCTTATGATTATAATTCAGGGATGTTTTCTTTAGGCTGTAATGTTACATGCTTGTTTACCTTCTAGGAAGTCTATGAGTCAAAGTACCTCAGCTGGTGTTCATACATTTTGCGACAAGCGGAAATCGATACCGGACGGTGCTGGACAATACTATGTCGCAGGTTTGTAGTCCGTATCATTGCGTTGCTCCCGGATGGAACTCTGTGTTCTGCTTTTACAGATATTTATCTCTGTTTGCAGGTCACTTACCTGTGAAGCTTCCTGACTATAATAACAGATTACGAGTTCTGGTGGCAACCTATGTTACATTCAGTCCCGACGGCACTGAACTGCTGGTAAACATGGGTGGAGAACAGGTGATTAACTAGTGAGGATTGCTCTCTGTTGCCAGTGTGCAGCACTAAAGATGTTTTATTCACAGTTATGCATTACTGCTTCCTGTTTGCAGGTATATTTATTTGATCTGACGTTCAAACAGAGACCGTACACTTTTCTGCTGCCCAAAAAGTGCCACCCATCACCAGGTAAGCTGTGAATGCTGTCTTGGATTTGAAGTAGATCAAAAAAGTTCATCAAAGTTGTCCTAAGATTCATGTATAACTTTGATGAAAGGTTTTGATCCACTTCAAATGTTGACTACTGTATTCATTTAATAATTATAAATATATTAGTCAGTCTTATTGCATTTAGGATCATAATGAATAATTATTAGGTTTGCGCAACTTTGAACTAAATTGAGTTGAATAATGACACTTGTCTTTTTAAAACTTATTTACAGCTGAAATTAATTTCATAATTAAGAACTTTGCAACACTAATACTATTATTTTCTGTTTATTACTGTGAAGTTGCTTTGAAACTATTTGTATTGTATAAAGTACAGAAATATGGCTTGACTTGATAATATAGCAAAAAAATGGACAAAAAAAATCTTTATATTTCTGCATTTGCTTTTTTCAGTCAAAGGAACCATCTTTTAAACTTGTAAACATTTTGTAGTGAGAAAACAGATTAATTGATTTATTGAATTTGCATCTTAAAATCTCAAGGAAGAACTAGTCTCACAACACAATCTTAAAACCAATTGTTAGGATCGGTAACAATTTATATATAGGTTTATTATATATATATAAATATATATATATATACAGTATATATATATATATATATATATATATATATAAGAAGTAACCTTGTGCTGTACTGATCTGCTCTTGATTTATTGTTGTTCATGATGGGTGTATTCTGGCAGAGGTACAAAATGGAAAAACCACCAATGGTGTGTCCAATGGGATTCATCTTCCTGCAAGCCGCCTTAAACTGGCTAAATTGACCAGGTAACATTGATTCATGTGTGTTATGCCAACTGCATCTTTAATTATGTTTCCAACCATAGTTGCGAATTCCACGTCTGACTGCCTCTGAGACTAGATTGTTCCTGGGAAATTGTAAACTCAGGGATGCCACGGTGTCTCTTTTTACCGACATCAAAGATTACTTGCGCTTCAATAAATTCTTATACTGTCATGTTATCTTGCATTCGGATGTCTGGTGTTTGGGAAAGTTCTGTGAGGAAATTAAACCAGATCATTTTGATGACCGACTTTTCAGAATCACCAAACCAACTTTTGAGATGATTTGGAAAGCTATTGGTCCACTGGTTAGTCCAGTTATCCAATCACATTAACATCATGTGAGTTTCTGTTGTGCACTGAGGACATTTATTTGGTAAATGTGTTTCCATCGTAGTTTATGCACGTCTTATCGGATAAAAAAAAATATTATTATGTTTTTTATGATACATTTTTGGATTTTATGCACTTTTTGTTTATGCAATATCCCAAAATTTGCATAAAAATAGGTGGTTGGAAACATGGCTATTGATTCTGTCGCTGTCCTGTTTATATTATTTCCCATTCATTTGTCACAGACTAGTTTGAGTTGCAGTAACTGTTGCTGTCTGTATTCATGTCTGCATCAGTGGCTCCAGTGATCTTCCTCCTTATCTGGAGAGAATCAAGCAACAGGCTAATGAAGCGTTCGCGCAGCAGCAGTGGACCCAAGCCATTCAGCTCTACAGTCTAGGCCTCCATGAAGCCAGTCAAAATGCTATGCTGTACGGAAACCGTGCTGCTGCATATATGAAACGAAAATGGTATGATACATGCTTTTGATGCAAGAAGTGCTGCATGATTTCGTTAAATAAAACATCACATTGTGATTATTTTGACTTTGGAAACAGCACATCTCAGGTTGAAGAAGTGCCAAGTTTATATACGTTTAATTACATCCACAGTATTTGTGGTTTAAGGGTGAATGAGGTGATTTTAACTCATCAATATTACCATTCTTTCCCCAGTTGATTAATACTTAAAAAAGTACATTATGACAATTGTATTACAAGTTTTCAGAAATTCGATGTTCAAATATATAAATTATCTAATTAAATGTGCACCTTTCCAGAACAGAATGGATATTTCTGACTCTGAAATCTACACATGCAAATAAATAGTCCAGTAAAATAAACACTTAAGTGTATTTTGGCCGATGTCTTTCCACTAATCCACCGGGGTGATGGCGTAGTGGATAAGACACATGCCTTTGGTGTGAGCGACCCACTGTGAGACACCAATGTGTCTCTGAGCAAGACACTTAACCCCTAGTTGCTCCAGAGGCGCGCGACCTCTGACATAGCAGTTGTAAGTCGCTTTGGATAAAAAAGCATCAGCTAAATTAATAAATGTAAATGTAGCCTGAAAGAAGGCTTTATGGCAGCAAAATAGGCCAGTGCATGAAAAAACAACGGTTTTGCTTTATAGTGTCTTGCTTTAATAATCAGTGTTTTAATTCTTGTTTTAATGTAAAGAGTATCATGTGGCTTTGCTCTCGTCTCTGACAGGGACGGTGACCACTATGACGCGCTGCGAGACTGTCTTAAGGCCTTGTCCCTGAACCCAGGCCACCTGAAGGCGCACTTCCGCTTAGCGCGCTGCCTCTTTGAGCTCAAGTACATCGCCGAGGCCCTGGAGTGTCTAGATGACTTCAAGGGCAAGTTTCCAGACCAGGCGCACAGCAGCGCTTGTGACGCACTCGACAAAGACATCAAGGCTGCCCTCTTCTCAAAAACAGACTCTTCCTGTAGGTTCTTGTCTCGTCTGTCTTGGATATTGTATTTTGTTTGTGGATGCATCTTAATAAGGATTCTGGATATTTTTTATGCGTCTGATCTAGCTGACGACAAAAAGGGGAACAGCTCCATCCGCTTTCATAATTTCAGCAGGAAAGAGTCCATCCCGGAGGATGAGATCGTTCTCAGAGAGCGAAGCTTCGACTACAAGCATCGCTATTGTGGCCACTGCAACACGACCACTGACATTAAGGAAGCAAACTTCTTTGGAAGGTCAGTTTACTGACGCCTTATTCCCCCCGAATTAGGGCTGGGTGATGTATTTAATACATTAATAATTTTGTGATCATTTTAATCCTTAAGAATGTTTCAATAGATTAATTTCATGGTTTAAAGATGTTTTAATGGCATTTCTCATTTAAACTTAAACAGTAGCACACCTTGATTATTTAAACTAGATTTTTTACCATAATTTTTCTACACATTTTTCTTACACATTTTGAATCTAAAGGGCCGTACACACCGGGATGAATATTGGCACACGTTATTCGCCAGTGTTTTTCAACGCGTTTTTTGTGTTCACTCCCAAACGATTTTCGCTGACGATGAGCCGAGTGAACATGCAAATTCATTCCCTGACATTAGATGACGCCCATTTGCTCTGCAATACCATTACATAACAGTTCTCTTTTATCAAGATTTTTGTAGTCGGTCGCGTTTGTTATATAATTCTTTATGTTCTAACACCAACGAGACCAGCAGATCCACATTCATCTTGCCTTGCATCTTCCTCGTCTTATTTCTTCCTGGCATTGTAGACGGCGACGCTACTTGGCGTAGATCTTCTTCGCCGTTACTTATGTGTGCTCTGCAAGACTGTTTTGTGTTTGAGCGCCTCTAAGCTCCAAACACTTGAGCAAAAACGGCGATCTCATTGGTCGAATAGTTTTTGACGCGGCGCATGAAACCAAAAAAAATGAATCCGAGGCATTTTTAAAAAAAATGACGCTTTTACGCGTGCCGTTTTCCGCGTCGGTGTGCACACTCACATTGGTGCCCTTTGTTTAGTCACGAGGCGTTAAACGTCAGCCCGTGTGAACAGGCCTTTACTTGTCAAAAAATGGTACCTGTAACAAACAGTAAAGCACAGCACTTGGAACAGCAGGGTTGATATGCAATATTGAATGCATCGTAAGTCACTCGGATAATAAATGCATCTGCCAAATGCATTAAATAGCAAGCTAATTTTCAACCAGGTTTATATTGTTACAGTGTAGGTAGTATATTAAAACAATTTATTCTCTTTCTCCATGTTACCTGCACCCAGATATCCCAGTTTCAATGTCAGCAAAAGTCTGCCAGATGACGCAAAGCACTGTCATTTTTGACAGTTTTTGTTAATTTTGTTAATTCCCCTTTTATGTAAATCTTGTCCATCCCTATAATGCATCTCATATCTGTTGCTAAACAAGGATCTGAATATAAGACATCAGCACATGACTTGTTTGGTTGTCGCTCTACAGTAAAGGCCAGTACATTGTGAGCGGTTCAGATGATGGGTCATTTTTCATCTGGAACAAAGAGACAACGAACCTGGTGCGGATCTTACAGGGGGACGAGTCTATAGTGAACTGCCTACAGCCACACCCCAGCTACTGCTTCCTGGCCACCAGCGGCATCGATCCCGTAGTGCGGCTGTGGAACCCCAGACCGGAGGTACGACCCGACAACAATGCCACGTTTGTCACATCAGTGACGTGTGTCAATATGACTGATGAATTAATTATTGCTAAGATTGATTTTCTTAAAAAATATGATTGATCCAACTAACTAAAATGCATTAGCCTAAAAATAAATACAATTTAAAGGAAAATAAATGATAAATGAATATATTTGATTACAATAAATACAATTTAATTTAAATAAATAATAAGAAAATCAGTGTAAAAATGTAAAAACAAATACATAAAAATAAGATTAAACTTAATAAATAAATACGATTTAAAGTAAAATAAATAATTAATGAATATATTTGATTACAATAAATTTAATTTAAATAAATAAGAATAAAATCTGTGTAAAATGTAAAAACAAATACATAAAAATAAGATGAAACTTACTAAATAAATAAATTGATTAAAATAAATGAAATATAATTTAAATAAATTCAAATATTCGTGTACACCCCTACAAAGAATGATAAAGTACATCAGACTGTTTGCACCAAAAGTAACTTTTCTCTTCTGTCTATCCTGCGTGGCCGACCGTCAGTCGGAGAACGAGAACTGTCGGGTGGTGGAGGACATGGAGAGCGCGGCCCAAGCCAACCAACGGCGCATGAACGCGGATCCGCTGGAGGTGATGCTGTTGAACATGGGCTACCGCATCACAGGCCTGAGCAGCAGAGGAGCCGAGGGCTCGGACGAGGACGACAGCTCAGAGGGCCAGGTTCAGTGCCGCTCTAGCTAGAACGCACCCGTCCCACGCTTGAGAAGGCGGCAAAGCACCTTAGATATTTCCTTTGCAAATTTCAGTTCTTCAACATGATGCCGAGTGAATGAATGTTTGCCGCTCCGCACTATGCAGACGTTTGGAGAAGTGGGGAACACAATCGCACAATCCAAGTGAAGTCAAAAGCACTTGCAGATTAATGTCTGCAAAATCGCGCGCTAGAAGAGTGTTCGCACACCGTCAAGCTTGTTTCCAAAGTCTCAAAGCGCTTGAGTCTTTCATACAGTATGTGGGGCTTGCTATTGGACACTGTTCTCATTTTGTTTTGTTTTCCCAAATGAACTTAATCATCTTTATGAGCACCAGAGGGCTGTAAAATGAGTGTTATTATATGTTTATAGGTCTGCAGCACTTTCTTTTGGAATAATAAATGGTGTTTATGTTCGGCCCAGACCTGCATTGTGAATGTTCATCGAGTCGTGGTTCACCGGGACTGAAAATGTTTGTTGTTCATGATAATGCTTATTGTCAGATATTTTTTGGAAGGATTTGTTTTTTGTTTTTTTTTACCTTTTTCTTCATCGGCACAAGCAGGACGTCTGACTGTTGCCCTTTCGTCTTGATTGATGAACCTGAAAAGAGATGATAAACCAAGAATAAGAGACTTATCACAAAGATTATAACTTGCTATGAGAAGAAGAGATTTGAAACAATTGGGTCTATTTTGGGATACGTGTTTGTTCGTTTCACTGTGTTCATTTTCTTTTGGGATTTTAGTACAGTTTAGTGCAAAATGTAAAAAAATAAATAACATTTCTGTTGTTACGGTCATGATCCTTGGTGGAGTTTTTCCAAAAAGGAAAACATATTATTTGACTTACACATACTTTTTTGATCATCAGCTGTGCTATGGCTTTTTAAAACACGGTAAAAATGCGACGGAGACGAACTAGATCAGTCGGTGGAGCCGTCGACACTAGAAGCGGCAGACAAGCACGCTGCACAGCTACTCCAGTCATGTCTCTAATAAAATAAATTTATTTACAGATATTATGTGTGATTTTATTAATTATTTACTGATTGTTACATTAAAGCCAGCTCGTGATGTCTCTTTTCTGTTTAGGCCTACACATAAACATCTGATGAATTTCGTTTGGAAACATTTTAATTTCACTAAAGATGAAGTGTAGTTTCAAGCTCAAGCTGATTGTTTATGATCGCTGAACAATCCCATGATGCACCTTCCAGTGTAGACGTGCTTCTCGTCTCGCAGCTGATTGGATGCTCTGAATTGACGCAAATACACTCGCCGCCAAATCCCTGTGCGCTACTTTGATGAAGTTTTTACATTCACTTTCCCTTCTCACAATTAGTCAAAGTCTGTTTTTTTGCTGAATAGTTTGTTTTGTTCCTAAAGTATAATTCATTTCCTGTCATGTTGTGCCACAAACAGTGGAGAAAACATGTGTCCTCTAAAGGCCACCTGACCTACATACTCTAATGAAGAAGGTGTAACGTAATGTGCATCTAGGCCAGATGAGTTGCAAGGCCATAGTTGTGTTCAGAATAGCATACTACTATAGTTGCCTATATATATATATATATTGAGTAGTATGTAAACTGTGACCTACTACAGTTGCAACCTTTTGACATTTCTATTTTGATTCCTTTACAAAAGTTAAAATTCCATTAGTTAACATGAACTAACAAGGAAAACTAATTCTAAATCATTTATTAATCTTAGTTAATGTTAATTTCAACATTTACTAATCTAATGTTATATCTGTAAATGTTATTTAATGGACGTGAGCTGACATGAACTAACAATGAACAGTTGTGTTTTTACCTAATATAAAGATTAATAATCTGATTCATAATCATAATAATCTACAAAATATGTAATCACGATAGTATTTGTTGTATTGCTTTTTCGTATTTTTAACATAACACTTATTAAAATCCTTTATGTATCATGCATTATGAAGGTGCATTACATTTTTTTTTTTATAAATAATTGTAACCAAAGTTAAATGCATATTATACAATATTTGCAGATTCCTTGTGGCGTCTGAGATTGTATGTTTGTCATGTGTTTTAAAGCATTATACTTTCCAAAGGCGTAACATAAGTATTATAATGTATTATAATTGTGATTACAATTATTCATGAGACCATACAATGCATTATACAGTGCATTCATTTACAATGCATTAAAATATTTTCATGAAGGCAAATGAAGACACATATGAAGGCTTTAAGTAAAGTGTTACTGAAAAAAAAACTATTATATTATATTATATTATATTATATTATAGTATGTATAATGTGATAAACATTATATATATATATATATATATATATATATTTTTTTTAAATCAGTTTTATTTTGATAAACATGTTTACTGTTATAAAATACTGATTTGTGAGCTAACATTATTTATATATGTGATAATAATATTACAACTAATGAGAACCACTACGGCACCGACGTCACGATGACGTCACCGCGTAGACTGTGATGGCGGATGTTACTGAGATCGACACGATGAAACACTTCCACGGAGGTTTCGAGAAAATCGACAAAGAAATGAGCCGTTATCCGCACTGCATCGTCTGGACACCGATTCCGGTTCTGACGTGAGTAGAGACCGGAGATGTTCTGACGGGTCACGTGCGGAATACCAACACATTCTGACAGTAAACGCGAGTGTGTCTGTCAATATTATTGTCAGCGATTTCTGTCATATTGTCTCGGCTGACATCCATGCAACCCCATTTCCAACACAGACGAAAAGAAATCATGCTTTTGTGAAGGCCAATATGTGTCATGCTTCGTTTAAAACGTCGAAATTATTATGACATATACTAAATCAAAAGTATGACTTAAAAAGTGTTGTCATGGAAGGCGAAATTCTGAATTAAAAAGCCGTAATTATGACACAGAACCATAGACTGTAAAAACCACAGAACAGTCAGAAATATGACCTAAAATGTTAAAGAATGCACAATTTCGACCTTTTAAACTCAATTATGACTCAGTTGGTCATAATTTGGACTTTTTATTATCTTATTATGATTTAGTCTGTCATTATGACATTTAAAAGTCAAAATTATTATTATGTCATAATTTCGACTTAGTGAGTCATAATTATGAAACTTTATTCTTAAATCCATAATCAAAATTATTAAATTGTATGCCAAATTATTATAAATGTTATACCAATTAGCATGATTTTCTTTTTTCTTATGGCGCGGAAATGGGCTTCCATACATATCTATATTTATTAGAGAAACGTACTAAAAAGCTGCAAATATACAGAGTCAGAGGAGGATTTCTGTGTTGATGTGTTTTGTGTTTGTCTCTGCAGCTGGTTCCTGCCATTCATAGGGCACATGGGCATATGCACATCCACCGGTGTGATCAGGGATTTTGCCGGTCCTTACTTCGTATCGGTGAGTTTATTTCTGATGATTACGCTGACTTTAGCTTGACTGCACTGATGTACTAACTACTTTCATTTATATTTTATACAGGAGGACAACATGGCATTTGGAAAACCAACAAAGTGAGTTTAAACCCCTAGTGAATGTGATAGAGAAGCAGAATTATCATCTGCACACATGAAAAGATTTGGTCCTACATCAAAAATATTTTCTCACTAAGCATAATTGTTGACAAACATTTCATTAATAAATCTAAACTACAGGGCTTGACATTAGCACCAGCCGGCCCGCCAAATGCCGGTGTATTTCAGCGGTAGGGTGTAACACAGTCATTTTGGCAGGGTGAATTTTATACATAATACAGGTTTCAATAGTGGTCTATTAAAAAGGCATCTGAAATAATAAACTAAATGCAATGTAGTGTAGTGTCAAACATATCGATTTTTCATTTTTCTATTTTTTTAAGTGAAGTTTGGAAATAAAACGTATGTGTAACACTATAATGGATCAGTGCAACAGGTCTTAAAGTGACAGCAGCTTAATATACCTCCTGGCAAATTATGAGATAATATTTTATATATATATATATATATATATATGGCAGTTTTTCCCCATGGTATCAATTGTGGCCAGTGAAAAAAATACTGAGTGGTTAGTAAAACCACTAGTCACAGTGGCAGATGAGCAAAAACATTTTATGTTAAGCCCTGACTATAAACCATAATTAATACAAAATATTAATTTGGATACATTTACATTTAAAATGTGGATTTAATGCAGGTACTGGAGGCTGGATAAGAATAAAGTGTATGGCGGTGGAGCAAACGCCTGGGATATTGCCGTGCACGAGGCGTCTGAGGAATACAAAACTAGAATGGTGAGATCTCTACTGTAATATATACTGTAATATATGTCATGAATGACGTCATTTGACATCTGATTTTATGGTGAAATGTGAGCTTCACAACGCATATATTGTGACATGTATATACATTCAATAATTTACCATATATTTTATTGTAATTTTTTATACATTTATCAATAAGGCTTAAATGTGACATTTGTCTATTTTTATATTTTTTTTACCAAAAAAAAATTATAATCATTATTATTATAAAATTGTATTTGTCTAATAAATCTATAGATTTATTTGTATGTTCTATTTTGATAGTCTTAACAAAATTTTTTTGTTAAAAACCTTAATTTTGCAACCCAATTGTATTACACAAACACAGCGACTTCCTAATATCTCTGTTTTTCACTGACATTCTTTTGTGTTTTGCTTGTTTGTGATGTCCTCACTGCATTGCAGCACAATCTGTGTTGTGATAACTGCCACTCTCACGTGGCCATGGCTCTGAACCTCATGCGCTACGACAACTGCTCCTCGTGGAACATGGTCAAACTCTGCTTACTGTCCTTCATCCACAGCAAACATGTCAGGTGAGGAGATGCCGGGTCAGCGGGAAATGTAAATCTATTTTCTAAATGCATGTTATTAATCTTATTGTGGATGATTCATCCGTCTGTGGAAATGTTTAATCAGAATATCATAACTAGATATTCCAGTGAAAGGACAGACTTCTCTCTATTGACGTATATCATTTAGTCTGCTTAAACTCCGCCCCTTTTTTACAATCCACTGCAAGCTGGCATTCAGATCTGCATGCACTTTTGAGTGCCACGCCCACATTTCATTATCCAATCAATGACCAATGCATTGAACCAAGTCTCCCCCTACATCACATTACAGATCTGTCGCTTTATTACAACTTTCATTTATATAATGGTAAAAAAAATATACATTGTCTGATTATTTTTTCTTCCGGACAAAAGTGAGTGACTAACGCTTCTGAAAAGTTTTGCTGTGTGGTTTAAAACAGCGTTGTGCTGGTGAGATTACAACGGCTGTTCTAAAGACACCAACAACTGTTTATTATATCCTTCTGTGGGACTAAACAGCCATTCCTGTTAATGACCGGTGACTTAAGAAATTCAAAAGTCAATATTATCGATGAATTTTAATTTTTTATTTTTTTTTTTACTAGCAATGAATCAAAACATTAATTCTTATTAAAGTTACACAACTTATTCAGTCTGGAGCAGTGAGTGATTTTTATTTGTCTTTTGTTGTTTGGTTAACATTAAAAAACACCGGCTGCTGCAGGAAAATTAGGCGTCTGTCACTTTAAGAGCGAATGCACGGATTCAATATACTGCATTTTCTTGCTCAACTGTTTATGTTCACTTTAGACATAACTGACTATATATATGAGGATGCTTGCCAAGAAGACAGGCATTTTAACATCATTTTGTTTGAACATGTCTGTCGTGAAAGAGAGCTCAATTCAGGAGTGCACGACGCACGCTTTCTGAGCGCGCACTACGGATGTTTAAACTTTCCACAGCACGCGAGAAACGAATTGATTTGCTTTTAGCGGCTTCTTGTGCTTGAATATTTCAATTAGCTGTTGGCAGGGCTTAAATATTGTGGCAATGCAACACTGGACAATCAACTATCCTGAGTACCATTTCACGTCATGTTCTTGCAATATTGCATTTTTAGAATTCATAAAAATGTTACCGGCCAACTGGCAATTGACACCGTTTCATATACTCACCAACGTCAGTTTTTACTCGCATTTGGCACTTGGTGAGTGTTAATTTTAGGCCATGGTGCTATACATAAGAAGTGCACTTCTAAAACAAAACTGCATGGGATACAATTGATTGTGATAGTTTGATGTTAGCATGCTTTTAAGTTAAATATACTCTAAAAACATATTTACTCATGTAAATGCAATGAATTTCGACATTGCATCTTGAGTGTTGGTTTTGATTGTTTCTCTGAGCTCAATCAATTCGGATTGCCTTCTCTATGAAGGATCCATGCAATACTGCCTTAGAACTTAGAAGTCAGTGTGTCCTTACCTTTGACTGAATGATTTATCGCAGTCGGCCACCGTGTTTCCCCTTATTTGTCACCAGTCTTCCACCAGGGACTCTCAGTGTTGTGATGTAGAGGACACCAGGACACACAAAATAAGGGTTTCTGGGGGAGAGAGAGGTGGATTGTAAGCTTTTGCGTGAGATTATCCTCAAAACATGAACATTCTGCCATTGTTTTCTCACCCTCGTGTCACGCTTTGACATTCTGCCTTAGATATGCATTTGGGAATGACATGAGGGAGAGTAAAATGAAGACATAATTTACATGTCTGGTTAAACTAAACCCTGTGTTTCTCTAAAATGGTGATGTTTTTGTCTACATGAGTCAAGTCACCTTTATATAACACAGATTTTTAAGCAGCTTCACAGTAATAAACAGGAAAATAACCTTCAATGATGAAAACTACAGAAGTAGTTATATTTTTCAGCTTGATGCATTTCGATGTCGATTCAATTCAGTTCAATAACTGTTGATGTTGAAAGGTTCGTCAATTCAGCTACTGTATAAACACAATAGTGTCATTTATTCAAATTTTCCTCTCATCCGATAGTTTCAGTGCAGTCAAATTGACAATATTGCTGAATATTAGGTGCGTTTTAATATTAAGTGTCTTTAAAATCAAGCCAAGGGTGACATGATGCTAAAATGGCTCATTTGAATGTCTTTTGTAGCTTTGTGGGGTTCCTGAAGACCTGGCTGCCTTTTCTGATGATTTGTGGGGTCATAGTCACCATCGCACTTGCTGTCAACCTACGATGACGGAGGTTGGATGACAGGAGCATCAAACACAGAGAGAGAGAGATGTTGAACGGTCGTACAGGGCAGCTCAGGATCATTATGAGCCACGGCTACAAGAAGCAAATCTGAACCTGAACTTTAATCATGCGTCTGTACGACATTACATTGCTTCTGTTTGGAGATTCAGTCTGGCTGGCTGGGAATACAGAGACCTCTTTGCATCTAGTGACATGCTGACTATTAGTGACATTGTAAGTGAATTACAGGGACCTTTTCCATTACTGCTTACATAAGCTTTTGCATTTGATATATTTGTAATATAATCACATACATGAATGGGTCTAAATGAAACAAGATGACAATTTCCTGTTTCCTGTGATTAGAATTAAGATCTAAGCATATGACTTCTCATAATTTTATTTTGCCTCATTCTTAGAACTATTTGAATTTTGTGGTGCATCAAAAATATGTACATTTTTTAATTGATCCAGGATGTTTACATTATTATACTCTAATGGGAGTTTGTATATTTGGTTCATTCCTTATGTTTTTGTTTTATGTTTTCATTTATATTATATGACCAAATACAAATGTAAATCCATAATGTTTGTCCTCGTTTTTATACAATGACCCCAAAAGGTGTTTTGAAACTTAAAGGGATAGTTCACTTTGAAATATATTTTTGGTATGTTTTAGCTTTCCTCAAGGACATCCAAGATGTAGGTGTCTTTGTTTCCACAGTATTTTCAATTTTGATTTTTTTAGGTCAAACTGTTCTTGTCTATCAGTCAATGCAGGTCTATGGTCACCACCTCAAAGAGCATGCACAGAGAAGTCCAGATTAAACATGATTTAATGATTTGTAAATACTGTGGAAACAAAGACACCTACATCTTGAATGGCCTTGAGGTAAGCTAAAACATATCAAAAATTAATTTCAAAGTGAACTATCCCTTTAAATGCAAGGGTCAATTGTTGTCAAATGTCTAGTGCTGGATCTTTTCTCTTCAATATAGGGTCATTTTTCTTCATGATGTTTAAAGTGTTTTTACTGAAAGTAATTTCTTCTCAAATAGGGGAATCACAAGTCACTATTAACATGATCCACTAACCTTAAACACACTGTCTTCATCCTCAGATCTATTATTTCAGCATTTCAAAGTCTACAAACTTTTGGGGTGTGCATCTGCTATTTAATCTATGACAGAGGACAGAAAGAAATCAGTGCAATTAATTTACATAATCACACAGAAAAAACTGCACTACAAATGTTCTTTATGGTCACAGTATATAGCCTACTATCCTCAGTACTCTGACTGGATGGATGTGTGGAGTGTGTGCAGCTCCACCCACCCGCTTATAGCCATGACCAGGAGGTGTTTCTGGGTAAAGTAATGAGTTAGTAATGATCTCCTAGAGTGAGGGGGACAGTCAGTCCTGTGTTGTTGTACTATAGCATGTGCACTTCCACTGAAGAGCGGTGATCAGATGCTCCCGTCTGCGAGTGTTAGAGTTTGGAGGATGCTGACGCTTGTCTGCGCGATGATGTGCGTCTCCTCATGCGTCGCACTGTGTCCGTCGCGCTGCGAGTGTTTTGATATTGAACATACGGTGCGATGCGCGTCTGCCGCGCTGTTCCGAGTCCCCGCGGCGATCCCGAGCGACACGATCAGCCTGATCATCACTGGAAACACGATTCACAGACTCGTGCACGGCGCGTTCAACGGACTAAAGAACGTCACACACCTGAACCTGATGAATAATGGGTAAGAAAAGATATGGTCAGTAAATATCTGTCTGTCTCATCTATCTATCTATAATCTATCGATCTGTCAATCCACCTATTCTGAAAGTAATATTGATTTAGTCATTGGGGAGAGCGGGGCACAACGTAACACTTTTTGACTTTGTTATTGTTTTGTAAATCTACATAGGGTTTAGATCACCTAACCCCCCCCCACATTAATTTCACACATGTCTAATACAGTTATGTGGTTTTGTTTTATTAATACAGTGTATACTTTTTTCTTGATTTACCCTGAAAGAATGGAAGGGAAATGTGACAACATGCCCCATAGGTGGGGTACATTGTAACATCACCATATAACAGCTTAAAATGCTATCTGATCTAAAAAATATATATGAAGAGTTCAGATGCAAAAGCCTCTAAGTGCCATTTGAAATTTTCTTCTAAAATGATCATTTTTATCAAGCTTGTATATTTAAGTTCAGTAATTTCACTTAAATGGCAATGAAGATTACCTATTAATTGTCATTTAAGTGAAATTACTGAACTTAAATATAAAAGCTTGATAAAAATGGTCATTTTAGAAGAAAATTTCAAATGGCATTTAGAGGCTATTGCATCTGAACTCTTCATATATACAAGTCAAACCAAAATCTTTTCTTAATAAAATACAATTTTTAACTTTTTCATATAAAATAATGGCATTTTCTAATAATTAAAAATATACAAATTTTTGAGTTTGACAACAAACACACCGGAAAACACAGCTATACAGCATAGTTCAAAACAAATTAATAATTAATAATTTCTGAACATTGACTCTCAGTCTTTATTTACATGTTTCTCTTGTTTTCTTAATAGAATTCAGAATAGCATATTTATAATAGGGGCACATTGTAACGCAGTGTTACAACATGCCCCAACTCTGCTAGTTAGCGAACTATATCAACTGTTAAACAACAGATTGGAGATCAAAATAATATCAGATTTGTCTACTTTTAAATAAACACAAAAAATAGAGATGAAAAATAAGTACTTTTGCTATGGTTAAATAAATGTTCAGTGATATCTTACAAAGATTTCGGAATTTTGCTGCAATTTTTTCTCTATATACTAGTGTTGAAATGGCAACTAGTAAATACACCAAGTTTCGTCATGCCAGCATGTGTGTAAGTATTTAAAACAAGTGTATTACAACTATAGCTCCGCACTCCCCTTTCATTTTTGTATAGGCTATTCCACCATTTAGAATCCTCTAAAAATCATTAAAAAATGTTAA
Source organism: Pimephales promelas (assembly GCF_988280905.1). Lineage (NCBI taxonomy): Eukaryota > Metazoa > Chordata > Actinopteri > Cypriniformes > Leuciscidae > Pimephales > Pimephales promelas. Next base: position 32,484,780 of record NC_142780.1, read on the forward strand.
AATCCATTAAAAACCTATTTTTCCGTTCTTTGTCAGCATTATGGAGGTTGGATCCCATGCGTTCTCCTCACTGCACATGCTGCGTTCTCTAATCCTGAACAACAACCAGCTGGTGCTCATCCATCCAGAGGCGTTCTCCGTGCCTGGAAGCCCCCTGCAGGAGCTCAGCCTTCGCTCGTCTCTCTACAACTACACATCTCTGACTGACCTCATCACTGCCCTGCGCTGGGGCGAGCTCACAAATCTGCTGCGCCTTGACCTGTCGGACAACCACCTCGTCCTCTTACCCCCGGGGATGTTCTCTCCACTGCCAAACCTGCAGCATCTCCATCTGAACAACAACTCTCTGGTGGCCATCTACAACAGCACTTTCTCTGGTATCGAACAACTTTTGGAGCTGGACTTGAGCAGGAATGCGTTTAGAACTATCAGCGACGAGGGTCTTTACGAGTTGGAGCGACTCGGTCCGGTCCGTCTGATGTTGGGTCAGAATCCGTACGTGTGCACGTGTGAAGCACAAGAGTTTGCGAACTGGCTAAACGGTTCAAAGGTCAGGGTGGGCGACGCAGACAGGCTGTATTGCGAATACCCCCCAGCGCTGCGTGAAGTGTCTTTGCGGGTTGTCACTGCACAGGCGTTGGGGTGTTACGGTAAACCGCACGAAGAGATTACAGACTTGTCCCTAAATACTTCCTACGTGTTCCTTGGATTGGTGCTGGGATTCGTTGGCATGGTATTTCTATTCGTCGTCTACCTCAACAGAAAGGGTATCAAGAAATGGATCACAGACATACATGAAGCATGCCAAAATGTGCTGGAGGGGTATCATTATCGGTACGAAATCGACTCTGACCCACGACTGGGGCGTGTTGCAAACATTCGGCAGGGTCAGCCTCGAATGGACCCGCATTTGGGGCACATCCCTTCTGACTCCCGTATCACACAGATTCCATCGGATGTGACACTATAACTGGACTGCACAATGAACCCATTTTTAATAGAAAAATATATTTCAGTCTGTAGCAAAGTGGACTTTTTTCTAGACCAAATCAAGGAAATCATGTCATTGAGACTAGTGGTCAGTAGATACCATTAACTAGAGAGATGGCTGGCTGATGGCTTATGTAATTCCAATATATGCATGCATGATGTAGGCTAGATTGGACAACATCCACCAGTGCAATATGAGTGCACTCATATTTTTGCACTCAAAACAAGGACAAATTGTTAAAGCATATACTTTATCTACTGTGTCAATGTGTAGGATTACAGTAGCATTAACCAACATGGACTAAAAGCCACAAACCCTACATGTACATCTGGTTACCGTGATTTTGCCAAGTAAGACCTGTTCCTGGATCAAAATACTTACTGTTAATCCTGGAACAACATCCCTGTCTGAAGTCCTCTATCCCTCACTCTCAGAAAAAAGGTACAAAAGCTGTCACTGGGGCTGTACCCAAAGGCTGCATATTGGTACCTTAGTGGTACATATTAGCCCCTAAAATATACATATTAGCACCTAAAATGTACATATTAGTACCTAAAATGTACATCTTACCACCTAAAATGTACTTATAAGCACCTAAAATGTACATATTAGCACCCAAAATTGACATATTAGCACCCAAAATTTACATATTAACACCTAAAATGTACAAATTACACTAACATGTACAAATTAGCACCTTAAATGTATATATTAGCACCTAAAATGTACAAATTAGAACCTAAAATCTACAAATTAGCACCTAAAATGTACATATTAGTACCTAAAATGTACATATTAGCACCTGAAATGTACAAATAGCACCTAAAATGTACATATTAGTTCCTAAAATGGACAAAAGTTTACATTTTGAAAAGGAACAGGCCCAGTGACGGCTTTGGACCTTTTTTTCTGAGAGTGTACCTCTAAACTAACCCATTAATCCATAAAAAATCAGAGGGAAATAAGAGGTGAATAACACTGATGTAGAAGCAAATAAGCCTAAACTTGACATAAACTGTAAAATCTGATTGGTTGATTTGAATGTTGTTCCAGGATCAACAAAGATCCAGATCCAGAAACATGTTGTACTTGGTGAAATCACGTTCACAATGTACATCTATATGCTGGAATTATACTTTTTAAATATTTAAGACATCTGAAAAAAATCACTGATGAGCTCAAAACATCATCTGAATTATCAGTCTATTGTTGGCTTGCCAAACTTTCTGGGTTTATAAAAGCAGATCTGAAGACGCACTGAATGACTTCTCATGTGCATCTAACCCTATCTGACTGAATTATACTCTCCATTATATTTCATAACCTGTTCAGCAGATTGAAACGCTGCACTCCATCACATTAGTTGGGGCGGCCCACAGCATTCGCTGCTACAGATTGTGTCCTCAATATTTCGCTACGGTTGAGGAAAGGAGGGAAATGAAGGGGTGTTTTGGGGGAAATGGGGCACAATGAAGGATTTGGAGTCTAATGTTCCCTGCAAGCATGTGAATCTCTCCGTGTGCATGTGTGCTTGCTAGAGCCAGAAACTAATGACTGCAATTGATCAAGATCAGACAGCCCATATTAATCTGTGTCTACACTTTTGGCAAAGCAGTATTTTACAGCATGTTTGGGGGGGTGGGTGGATACAGTTATGTACCATGACATTAAAACATCGTCCACTCAAAGGAAACTTAAATGTTGCTATGTGAAGCAGTGTCAATGAATCTGTAGTGTGTCTGAATTTATATAACTTTTTAGAGCATTTATTTGCATCATTCCATAGAGCAATATTTATACACTCTTAGAAGAAAAGGTTCTATAGAACCATAAAATGTTCTATCAGCGCTACGTATTTGGAACCTCTAAAAGGTTCTATACCCCCCTTTAGGGTTCCTTTTAACCACGAAAAAGGTTCTATATGGAACCTTTTGGGTTCATTCATTATCATTTATCATTTGTTTTGTCCTTTCCGGATTAAATATTTCATATTATTGACAAACATCAAGACCCTAAAATATATTTAATGCATGTGAATGATTACAAAACTTTCTATTACTTTTTAAAATTTCTATTTGTTTCAAGACATTTTTAGGTTTTGGAATTTCAATATTTCAATGACCGTGGGACTTATTTCATTCACAACACCCCCAGGAACACATTTTCTATTTCTTTTCTAATATTGTTGAAATTGCATATATATATATTTTTTTATTTGAATAGACTGTTACTCGCATTTAACATCTAGATAAGCACTGCGTGACCCTTATGCAAATGCCAATGGATATTAGATCAAGATAACTTCTTAGAAATTGACCTGTTGCAAATGTATTTTTGAGTTTGGTGCATGAAAAATACCTCAGATTTGTTTACTTGGAGCTATGGTCAAGAATGAATCACACTTGTAATATCACGAAGGGAATGTTTGAATTCATTTTCTCTTATAAGAACATATAATTAACCAAGAACATACTAAAGCCTCCTGTATAAGCGCTGACAATATTATAGTCAGGTTTTTCCTTGATTAAAAGGAAAGCAAAAGTCATGGAACAAAGGGTATTTGGGAAGTTTGAGCAACATCCGCTTAAAGGTCTGACGTCACTGCTTACCTGTAAGTGGGCGTTGGATTTACCTGTAGCCGCAGGTAAAATACGGCACGGCGGGGCGAAGGAACGAATCGTACCGATCAAAGCTTTAGTATGACCAGAATCTGAAAGCGCGTGTTGCGCGACATCGAAATCGAAACGTTTGACCCATTTTCAGTCAATGAATCAAAACAAAGGTCGCTGAAGTGGAAGTTTTAAGGAGTCAAAGGGAACATATTACACACTCGGCTACTTCCGCGATCTTGAACGACTAGAAGTTGCGTTCAAAACAATTGAGGATTTCATCCGAGCCTATGCGGTAAGTGTCTGACACTTTGACAAACCATCTGCTCTGCGAACGACGCCGAGCGACTCACTAGAACGCTCGCAATCAATGGAACCTAGTGGACGCGTTCTAGTTTGACGCTTGCAGTGGCTGTATCAAATTATGATAGATTAGCCATGCATATTTCTGTGAGGTTGATTAATATTGTTATTTTACTGCTATGGCATAGCTACATACGAGAACAGTTAGAGACACTGAAGACTAAACAATGAAGCATTTAAAATTGTACTTGACAGACAAACAGCATTTTACCAATAAAGCCAGTAGCCTAAATGTATTCCATCTGTTAAAATACTCAAATAAAGTGTTTGTGACTGGCCAGAGCACACTTACAGGCCTGCTTTACATCGACTTAACTCTAGTTCACCACTGATAATGAAATTTCAATACATTCGGATTCCATTCCCATCCACTTTATAGATCATCTGTCAAAGGTTAATGAAAAATGACAATACTTAACATCTATATCTGGAATTTTTGACTGGCATGTTGCTTTCTGAGAATCGGTGACCATATTCATCAAAAACGCATCACTCTTGACAAAGAACGCTAACCTTAAGCCAAACACTGAATATGAAAGGTGAAGTCACAAGGGAGTGTATTTAAAAGCACATGTTAAAATGAATAACTTGATGATCGAGTAATTCCTGCCCACCAAAGAAAACCCTCTTTCATAAATGTAAACATGCTAAGCATTAGCTTTTTTTTTCATGAGTAATATTAATATCTTGATATGGTTGTGCTGATATAACAGCTCTGAATCATGTTCATAAATAGATAAACAACCATTCTTTGGTATCTAGATACAGATCAGTTTGCTGTTCACATGTTTGGAATGCCTTTTAACGTTTAGTTGAAGGCACAGACACATATGCGTAGACACAGTATGAACATGTCCACTGTATGGTAGTTTGACGCATATGGCCAATCATGTATAATTTAGTGATTAATAATTTGGAAAGTATTTTCTTTCATTATTTGAGTTCACCATTGCACGGTTGTGGAATTTCTGTTATATCTCCAGGGTTGAGGAAGTAAAATGCAGTGAACATAGAATGAAGAATTCAAGGATTGTTTAACACGTTTATGTTTATATTCACTAAATAGCATTCGTCATTTTCCTTTGCTGTCATTGTTTACAGTGATTTTTGTTGTTTCTGCTTTGAACATATCTTTTAAATACTGTATAACAAGGCTTGTTTCACATATCTTTCATCTAAAGGGTAACTGCAAACGCATACACAAGTGTTCATTTGTTGAGCCATAAATGACAAGAATGTTTAGGCTATTGAGAACTACAAATTTAACGGTAATGAAATTTATTTAAAGGGTTAGTTCACCCACAAATGAAAATTCTGTCAGTATTTACTCACCCTCATGTTGTTCCAACCCCGTAAGACCTTGTTTTTTGCACACAACAAGTTTTCTCGTCGTTTGATAAACTTAAGATTGAGCCACTGTAGTCACTTGTACTATTTTAACGATGTCTTTAATAACTTTTTGAGGCCAGCAAGTTTCAATTCCTCAAGAAGCCTATGGACTAGTATGCAGGAATGATCCAGCTCTCAGATTTAATCAAAAATATCTTAATTTGTGTTCCAAAGATGAACGAAGGTCTTACGGGGTTGGAACAACATGGGGGTGAGTAAATACTGACAGAATTTTCATTTTTGGGTGAACTATCCCTTTAAAGTGAGGAGAAAGACGACATTAATATAGAAGTCGTAATTAAATGGCCAAATCTGAAAATGTCGTAAATCTGAAGTGATTAAATTGCCTGGATTCAATTAGATTTTCTGATTAATAAGTGCTTTTTGCTATGGCGTGTGAATCACAAAAGATATTGATAATGCTGTATTTTTAAATCATGCGTGCAATGTTCAGCAAAAATGGGCCGTACAATGAGTATGATTGAGCTGCACTTTTTATGTGTGCAGTGTGAATTCTGCAACCTGATAATATTGGCTCTTTTTAAGTGAGATGTTTGAAACATGCCGAAGAATCAATGTTTTGTGAACTCTCTCAGCTGTGATATATCTTGATGCATTAATGTCCACATTCCTGCAGGTCCTGAATGTGGTGAGTTATGCCTGGCCACAGCACAGGAACAAATCACAAGACACGTCCTCATAGCTCAAGCCGTTCTAGGGCTGATGGCTACAGGCAAAACCGCACATACTCCAGGGACAGCAGCACGAGTCAAGAGACCTGCAAGGAGAACTACAGCGAGCAACCTCGTAGCATAGACTCGCAGTTCCCCCGTAAAACCCACCCACACTACGCCAATGGACGAGGCTCGGAAACCCTGGGCTTTATACCGGGATCTGCAGACTCTCCTCAGGGTACTCAAGCCTGTGGCTCGTGCGCCTCCCTCGGCTGGAGTGGTTGCAAAGCTCTGCTTTGCTGCATTCTCACCTGTGGGCTTTATGGGTCACGCAAACCTTGCTTGCCACCCAATGAGAGCTCCACTGACAAACCTGAGCCAGAACCCAGGAAGCCCAATGGATTGGCACTGACCAACCCCACGTGTGGTGTAACCTATGAACCCAGCAAGCCAAAGCTACCAAGCTCTGGCAGCTTCAGGTATGGCGACGTCTACCTTGCTGGCAAGAAGGTGGACTACCCTGCCAACTCGGAGGCACATCCACGACGGACCAGGACAGCGGGGAAGGGTGACAACCAGCGGCCTATCAGCAATACCAGTATCTACTCTCGAGAGGATTTGGATCTAGACGACCTGGATGACAGCGGCACCGATATCGACTCGCTTATCACTAAAAAGCTTCTCGAACTTTATAAAATGCACCAGATCGAGCAGCTGGCAAAATGCACGTCTGATGTGTCCTTCTCTCGTAAAACCAATGAGATCAGCGACCTGATCAACAGCATTGCTCAGGACTACAACTTGGAGGAGCAGGAAGCAGAGTGTCGGCTTGTGCACGGTGTCATACGCATCAGCACCCGCAACAAGTCGAAAGGTTACAAAAGCAAAGACTATAAATCGCATGATGCAATGCAGCATACTAACGGGAGGGTGGATGGAACGCTGCCCGACAGTGGGAACGAGACCATGCCCTTTACATTAAGTGGTGAGTGATGCTAGTTCTGTTTGTAAGAGTGTCGGTAGGGAACGATGATGTTTGAATGTCTTTTGATGATATTTGTCTTTCCCTGCAGGGGATCCCGAGGTGCTAGTGTCAGAGTTGACACCGTCGGATGAGCTTGCCCGAAATATGAGAGGCCACAGCGGGAAAAGTAAGTGTCAACATTCATCGTTCTCCTTATCATTTCTGGTCTAGTACAGCCCCCATGTTGAGGCCAATTCTCATTGCACCGATACCGACCGAAGGCAACTGACACATTAGGCTTGTTTTTATGCCAATTGAACATGTTGAATCAGTGTTTTAGAATGTCTGAAAAGTGACACTGTAATCTGGTGACTGTCGCCGTTGAATTAGCCTTTAGCTGGCTTGATGTGAAAATATAATTTACTTAAAGGAGTAGTTCATTTTTTTTTTTTTTACTTTTGCTGATAATTTACTCACCCCCATGTCATCCAAGATGTCCATGTCTTTCTTTCTTCAGTTGAAAAGAAATGGAGGTTTTTGATGAAAACATTCCAGCATTTTTCTCCATATAATGGACTTCAATGGGAACCAAACGGTTCAAGGTCCAAAAGAGAGTTTCAGTGCAAACTGTTCAAAGGGCTTTAAACGATTCCAGACGATGAATAAGGGTATTATCAAGCGAAACGATCGCTCATTTAATAAAAAATAAGCTCAAATGGTCGCCTTGCTCTGTTCAGTGATGCGCATTCGTGACCCCTGTTCAAACTCGTTCAAAATTAACGAATCTTTTTTCGTGTCATTTGGTTCATTCAATGAACAAAATGAACAAATTGCATTTGAGCTTATATAACTTAAACTTCGTAAAAAAAAATTTAAATGAGCGATCGTTTCGCTATTATTCATCGTCTGGAATCGTATAAAGCCCTTTAAACAGTTTGCAGTTTGCACTGAAACTGTCTTTTGGACCTTGAACCATTTGGTGCCCAGTAAAGTCCATTATATGGAAAAAAAATCCTGCAATGTTTTCATCAAAAACCTTAATTTCTTTTTGACTGAAGAAAGAAAGACGTGGACATCTTGCATGACACGGGGGTGAGTAAATTATCAGCAAAAGTTTTTTTTTTTTAAAGTGAACTACCCCTTTAATTTACACGTTGGGATATGAACATGGTGGAATTGCACCCCGAGGATGGGGTATTGTTTTCTCAATGCCCTATTGTAATGGTTTCAATTCTAAATGTTTCTCATTCTCTACTTTCAAATGGGCATTCCTGCTTTTGATCTTCACCCCTCCCCCTCGAGAATAATGCCCTCACCCACCCATCCATTCTCCATAAACTGTAGTTGCTGAGCCTAAAGCTTTTGACAGTGAACACTAAAGCTTCTCACCTCATTTTACAAAAGTTCTTGAGGGGTCTTAGCTCGCCTCCAAGGAGTTTATCCAGTATTCCTCCATATCGAATCACATCTACCATTCCTCACATAATGGTGAAGCTCTCATTCTGTAACATGTCTAGGGGTCTCACTTTTCTGCAGAATTGTTGCGCTATGGAATCTTTCAATGCAAAAGATGTACTATAAAAGAGTGTGGTGTCTCTTTACAATCTATACAAAACTATGCATTAAAAAAAATGTTTTTCCTTAAAATTGTAATTCAGTTCTATTGATTACTGGTATTGAGAAAAGTGCAGTCAATTGAGATTAAGGTGCCGTCACATTTAATGTTGCTTTGCAAAATTTTGTTGGTGAAAAATAAAGCGGGACCACATGTGACAAAATACCACGAAGTAATAATGATGACAAAGTAAACTCCCTAAGTAAAAGATTAAACAAATTGGAATCAATTTATAATATTGATGTGTAGTTTTATACAAAACTACACTGTAAAAAATGTTGTTGTTTTTTTGTGAAGTAAATACTACTGAAAACAATGTAAAGGCAAGAATTAAAGTAAATTCCATATCAGTACTTAATTCAAGCGAGTAGAAATGAAAGTGTAAATATCAACTCAATAAAATTAAGTAAAAGTTACTCTAAAGTAAACATTTCTGATACTGGGGTTCCCATCATGTACTGGACCTTGAATAATTTTTGTTGTCAGTATTAGTAACTTGTCATTTTTTGACATTTCGAGTAAATTTTTGGTTCAAAATGACACATTCAAACACAAAAACGACCCATCGAATATTACCGCCATTGTGTATTGTACCAAGTATTGAGATCTTTGCATTCACATGATACATAACATGTGACATGATATAATATAAATTACTTAGATGATCTAAGTAAAGCACATACTACAAATGACTAATAAAATTCAATATTATTGTTTTGTGAAATGTAATGCAAAGGCAAAAGAAATTTCAACTAAATCGATATTAATCAACCTTTTACTTGCCAAGTTAATAGTACTTATTTTCTTTAAAATTTACTTCATTCCATATTCCAAGTAAATTTAACTTAAATATTTCTAATTAAAGCTACTGATAAATATGTTTAGGTTTTTACTTGCATTCTGGAGCATTTTCTGAGTGAAAAAAGTTGCCTATAGCTTTTTTCAAGTAAATCCCACTCCATTTTTTTTTTCAGTGTAGTGTACTGGAGCTTTATACAAAACTAGAGTAAATAACTGCCAGAACGAGCGCCCGTCCATTGTGGACATTTCATTTTGCTTTGTTTGCGAAATTATTAAAACTCCCCCAAATAGGGGTCACTGCCAAATCAAGAGGCTTGCTATTGATCGATTCACATATCAAAGTGCACCAAACTTAAACCCGATTAAATTTTGCCACAGGAAGTCCATCATTGTGCCGACTCCCATTGAAACTACTGGATTTTGCATACTAGCAACACTACATGCGACTGTACCTTAATTCAAAACGTTTGTTGCATCCAGAGTTGCACTTAGCAAGTTATACACCAACTTCAAACCGCTTGTAAATATCAACATGTTCTTTTCCTTCGCAGATTACTACTCGAGCTCGGCCACGGATTCATCAGGTGCTCCACTATTGCGCTAACACACCAGCTGTTCGCTCTCAATTACTACTGCCTAACTAGTGTTCTTCTCCTGTCCTTGTGCTCCTCTTATATTTCAGTGAAAGCAGTTATTATGCTAAGGACAGTCTGTGTTTGTCTGAATGCCCGAAGACTGCTGTTGTCCATTTTAGGCACAGTTTTTGTCATTTTCCTACAGAGTGTAACGTTCAACAAAGGAGCCTGTTGCAAAAAACTTGATGGTTCTCTACTACCCTCGCAGAAGCCATGCAGATAGATAGTTACATAATGGACGAGTTTCCTCACCAAAACATTGGCTTCAAAGGGTATTTAAGTATTGGATCTAATTATACTTTCGGAGACAAGTCTGCTGTCGTCCTAAGTGGTGATGTATCTATTAATATGCCTGTATTGAGCACTGATTAATAGCAACAAAGAGACTTCAATCAGTTGCTGTTCATCGGACTGCTTTGCTCTGTTAGCCCGTCCTTCAATGTCAACTTAGATGAACAATTGTTCTTTGTTTAAACGTTTTAATGCAACTTTTTAATGTTGTTTTGGGACTGTTCACGGTCAGATGATACACCCACATCTGTGTGGTGAAATTTTAAAAATACCTTGTATAGATGTAGTTTTTTGGTAACTTTTTTTTATATTGAAATAAAAAGGGAATTTCCCCTCATTTTTTGTATTCACTCATTGTTGTATTCATTTAAACTATACGCTCCATTTTATCTATTAAAGTGAGCGGTGTTGGTTTAGAAAACAAATCTAGTCCTGTATCATGTATAACATATTTACACTCAAACGTGTTCGAGCATTTTTCTCGGAAGATTGCACTGGTGTACGCCTCCTCCCTCTGTTTCCCTCAGGTCACTGTGCTATGAACTTGTTTGGCTGGTTTGACAATAGAAAGGAAATAAAATCCTAGTGTTTGTTGGAGTTGTACTTTGCGGAGGAGGGGCAAACTCCAGAGAAAATTCCCCTTTCAACTGTCCTCTTTTTGACACTACTATAAAAGAGATATTCTGATTTACTAGTCAAGCTACGTTAGTGATTTATGAAATACAGTTTTACGGGTTAATGGGAAGAATTTACGCATTTTCTTTTCTAAATGTGTGTGCTTGCATTTTGTTGCATTGCGTTTGGATTGTAAAACATTTCAGACCCTAGCAATGGCATGACAAGAAGAACACAGTGGTAAAATGTGTGATGCACAATGACACGGCATGAACATCTTTCTTAGCTAATTGTTTGGTCAGAATGGCAAAAGTTCAGATGTTTATGAAAGATAAGACAAATAAAAAATGTATTTCCGAGATAAATGGATGTCATAGTGAAAAACAGGTGACTCTCTTTCTCTAATGCATTGATGCATTTACTATATTAAAAAAAAAAAAAAAAAGTTGGCATAGGTAGAATTCCACATTGTATCTGTAGAATGTATGTAAAACAGCTTTTCTGTTTGGACTTAATCGTCACCAGAGGGCAACATTGCACACATTATGATGACAGAGGAACCTGAACCTAGAGCCGCTAGGCACTGGGTGATTCGAGATTGTGTGTGTGCGTTGTCATTGGTTTCTAAGTCAATGGTTGGATCATTATTGCAGAGATTATGTTTCTAGCATATTATATGTTTTGGCAACAGTTGTTTCCAACCATTCTTTCACAATTTGAGCCTTATGAATCATGACATTGTCATCCTGGAATATGCCCATGATGTGTCTTCCTACAAGGTTGATTAAAGCATCACACGGCATCAATTAGAGTTAGAAGAACTGTTGCCAAACATATATAAACATAATAACCACTGCAATAACTGGTAACACTTTACAATAAGGTTCATTAGTTAACATTAGTTAATGTATTTACTAACATGCACTAACCATGAGCAATACATTTGTTACTGCATTTGTTCATCTTTGTTAATGTTAGTTCATGAAAATACAGCTGTTCATTGTTTGTTCATGTTAGTTCACGGTGCATTAACTAATGTTAACAAGATTTTAATCAAGTATTAGTAAATGTTGAAAATAACATTAACAAAGATTAACAAATGCTGTATATGTGCTATTCATTATTAGTTCATATTAACTAATGTAGTTAACTAATGTTAACTAACAAACCTTATTGTAAAGTGTTACCCAATAACTTAATGCTTAAGCATTTGCCTATAAATCCAATCAGCAACTATGTCTATATTGTGTGCATACTCTAAATGCATAATGTGCATAACTTGTACATGCATGCTAAAGTCACATTCCTACAATGCAATGTGAATTTCAACACAAATTGAATTAAAATAATGCAAATGAATTAAATAAAAAAATAAAAATGCATTTTTATTTTCACTTGCAAACATGCAAGGATTGAAACATTTTGGAATCGCAAACAGTTGTACATGGTTTTAAGTAATACATATTATATAATATATTGCTGCTCAATTTATATCCTGACATCACTAAAGCGACTGAATAGAGTTTCTTGTAAGTCACTTGAGCAATCATCTGCTATAAAAACAAATGTGCTGTGCAAACGCTGCATCTACCTCTGTGCCACTGACCCTGTAGAGTCAGTCACCATGGTTACACTGTGTTGCCTATATCCGATTTTTTTGACCGTCCGTTTACACGTTTTTTCAATTGTGACCCATATCTGATTCATGTGTTTACACTTGACATAGCCTACTATCTGAAACATCGCTCAAGCTTAAAGGGATAGTTCACTTTGAAATTAATTTTTGGTATGTTTTAGATTACCTCAAGGGCATCCAAGATGTAGGTGTCTTTGTTTTTGGCAGTATTTTCAATTTTGATATTTTTAGGTCAAACCGTTGTCTGTCAGTCATATAATGAATGTCTATGGTCACCACCTCAAAGAGCATGCACCGAGAAGTCCAAATTAAACATGATTTAATGACTCATAAATGTAAGTACACATTGATGGCCTAAGACACGAAACGAACGGTTTGTGTGAGAAAACGAACAGTATTGTTCGTATTCTACGTGGTTACAAGAGGTAAAAAGTCTCCAAAAAGTACATGGCAAACACTAGACAGAGTGATAATGCAAAATGTATAAAAATATTTAATTGCAGTATAATTATGAACATACAAAAGTTTTTCTTAGATTTAATCTAGCTTTCTCACAGAGACAATACATGACCCCCCCCCCCCTTAGGCGCAGAGATACAGTTTTATCAAGGAATACTTTGTAGTTTTGCAACGGTGCTTCTATCAAAAGGCTAAAAAAACAACAACAATCAATACTAAGACATAAACCACATACTTGTGACATAAATACCATTACAAAGGTGCAGTAATTTCATTAAACTGTGTAAACAATAAAGATGTGCTAAAGTCTGTAACTTTTTCAGACGTAACGAAGTATGATTTTCATCCAATGTTTGGACCTCTTTTGAAAGTCCAAATTCAAGCAGTACGTGAGTCTTTGTTTCACTACCTCGTGAACAGCATGTCAATCAGCAAGTCGAGAAGATCTGTCTGACCAATCACCGGCCGAAAGAAGAGCTCTGTGATGAGGCTCGGAGTGATGGTCTTTAAAGTGGACGCGGTGAGGAGGATTCGAGCAAATCGCCCTCTATCCTCTGGATGAAGAGGCACCAGGACCTCTTTCAGGGCATGCTGAGCTTCATATTGCAAACCCTCAATGAACAAAGATGCCTTCAGGCCTGGAACATCTGCAGATGGAAAATATTGGGTGAGTATATTATCAAATCTGTGGCTGAAAGCAATACTTCAAGGTAAAACATAAATTATTTATAACTACGTATATTTTGTTTTAATAACTATATATATATGAATGGTTATTAAGGGAGTAGTTAACTTTTAAAAAAAAAACTTTTGCTGATAATTTACTCTCCCCCATGTCATCCAAGACGTCCACGTCTTTCTTTCTTCAGTCGAAAAGAAATTAAAGTTTTTGATGAAAACATTCCAGGATTTTCTCCATATAATGCACTTTACTGGGAACCAAAAGGTTCAAGGTCCAAATGAGAGTTTCAGTGCAGCTTTAAACGACACCAGACAATAAATAAGGGTCTTGTCTAGCGAAACGATCGCTCATTTAAAAAATAAATAAAAAAGTTTAAGTTTTATAAGCACAAATGGTCGCCTTGCTCTGTTCTGTGATGAGCATTCGTGACTCTCCTGTTCAAACTCGTTCATCAAAACGAACAAATCTTTTTTCATGACTCGAAGGATCCTAGACAAGACCCTTATTCATCGTCTGATGTCGAACACTGAAACTGTCTTTTGGACCTTGAACCGTTTGGTTCCCATTGAAATACATTATATGGAGAAAATCCTAGAATGTTTTCATCAAAAACCTTAATTTCTTTTCGACTGAAGAAAGAAAGACATGAACATCTTGGATGACATGGAGGTAAGTCAAAAGTTTTTTTTAAGTGAACTACTCCTTTAATGGGTAAAATTGAGAAAATAATAAATTTCATAAAGACATCAGTTATAAATGTATAAATTATAAAAAAAGATGCCATTAAACAAATATTAAAAATATAGGGAGTTTAAATAGAACACAATTTTGATTTTGGAAAACATACCTGGATTGAATATGACGGTGCCTTTGAGATAAGCGTACTCCTTTGGGCTTAAATCCAGACTCCAGAACTTCATGAGGCACGCTTTAAGGGTTTGCACGCCAGCCATCGTGGGCTGCTCTTGATCGCAGTTCATCATCTCCTGGTTGTTAAGAAGAATTCGTTTCAGCATGCTGGGTGCCGGTACGTCATCAACCTCGAAGCGAACTCTGTCCTGGGCCAGACCCAGAATGAAAAGTGGCGCCCAGCCGTTCTGCAACAGAGATAGCTGGTCTTTGGGTGGTAGTTGCTGGAACGCCGGCAAACTCTTCATGAAGTGCATCGTCTTGACCAGCACGTCCAAAGCGACCTGACACGTCTCGTTGGGTGTTTTCAGACATACGTTCCTGCGTTTCTCGCAGTGGCATGACTGAGGAACCCGCTTGTAGTTCATCTCGTTCTGAGTCGACTCGCCTCGGCTGAGGATGTTAAAGAGGATGGCGTTCGCCTGTCCGTTACTGTACTCTGAACAATCACATTCGCAATCCATGTTGGCGCAGACGCGTGCTATCTTCCAGAACTGTAACACTCGAACCGCATGTAGACTGAAGCTGTGAGAGACTCACATCTGTCACTGACACGGCTCCTATTTATAACCCGCACTCATGTGGTTTAACTCCTGAACCTTGACCTGTCAATCCACATTTGCTGTGAACAAAACAACTGCCCTGAACTGTTTAGCAATTGGGTAAATGCAGATAAGGCCTCTTAAATACAAACCCACTGTAGGCTGGGATATACTCTAGGTGAGGCAATATTATCTCTGCTGAAGTCATTACACCAGGCTGTACCAAGCGACCAAGGACTCCTCAAGTTATATGGTACCTATCATTACAGACGTACCGCCTATAAACCTACAAACAGTCGAATCTAGAACAGAGAAGTAAAAGGTTATTGCCCCTTGAGAACGGGAAGGATGACTGTTACTTCATTAGCTGTTAAAGATTCGAAGCTCACAGAGACTTCGCTCACACAGATTCGGTCATCGTTTTCTTTCTTCTGTGTAACACACACACACACACACACAAAAAAGACCTTTTGAAAAATGTCTCTGTTTTTTGTCCCCCAACATTGGTTCCCAAAGTTCTTCAAAATATATTGATTTGTGTTCCACAGAAGAAAGAATTGGAGTGTGAGTGAATGATCATTTAAATGATTTTTAGAGTGAAATATGCCGTGAAGATTCAATTTATTGGAGACAAAAGGTCTTTAACAGAATAATATTTATATAATAAAGATTTTCAAGCTGTGTGGGTTTTTTTCTTCCATTATATTGACCTTGTACTACCAAGGTCTCAAGGTTGGCTAGCCGGTTAGCACCCACTCATAGATAATATGTCACCATTATGAGGCAAAATGCATTTTTTCTATTGAAGGTCATTAAAACAGCTGTGTTTTGTGAATTTTTTAACAAGAACATTATAAATCCTGTATATTTCATTGTAGACTATTATTATAATTTTTTTTTTATATATGTGATCAGGTGTGTGATTATTTGTTTGCAAACGTACAATTTAATAAACGCCGTTTTGAATCTAAATTGTGCTTGAATGTCACATCCAAAGTCATTATATTGCAATTTGCTTCATTAAGAATGATTTTTTACAACATTGATCGTGTTATTGGACGTTGGTGTCTCAATGCTGTCATTGGTTTTAATAAACAATAAGCGTTACAGTGATTTTACCACAGTAAGGACTGTTATTAAAGAATCCAAGATGTCAATGTCATTCTTTCTTCAGTCGAAATGAAATTAAGGTTTTTGATGAAAACATTCCAGGATTTTTCTCCTTATAATGGACTTCAATGGGGTCCAAACGGTTCAATGTCCAAGTGAGAGTTTCAGTGCAGCTTCAGGACCCTTATTCATCATCTGGTGTTGTTTAAAGTCCTTTGAAGCTGCAATGAAACTCTCATTTGGAACTTGAACCGTTTGGTTCCCATTGAAGTCCATTATATGACGAAAATCCTGGAATGTTTTCATCAAAAACCTTAATTTCTTTTCGACTGAAGAAATAAAGACATGGACATCTTGGATGACAAAATTATTAAGTCGAGTAAATTATTAGATTTTGTTAAAGCTGATTGAATGCTCCTTTTCCATCTATACTACATCCAACTTCATTTGTTTGCTTTTTACTGTTAACTGACTCTCTGCAGAAAACATTAAAAAAAATCAGTCAGATAAAATGACTTTTCACTGATTGTCAAATAATGAAACATTGAAGTGATCAAACGCTTGAATTATATTTAAATGAGTGCACAAACAAGGTGGTAATGTGATCAATAAAGCTGCTTTCTTTCTACAAAGAAAATTAATCAACATTGTGTGACATTTGCCAGTCAGAATTAGTAAAAAGTTTTCCACCAAAGACCATTTATCACTCTCTTGAGAAATTCCCGCTACCATTGACATGTTTTTCTGTGTCTCACAGTCATGTGAGACTTGCCCTGTTTTATTATCTCTGCAGTGCCTAGCACAGAAAGCTTAACCAGATAAGCTAATTACTATATTGCTTTCAATCAAATCAACAAGTAGCTACTTGTGCGATTCCACTTAAATTTCCATTGTGAATATATTTCCCACAGACACTCACCAAAGCCACTTTAGTTTTATAACATTTGTTTTTCATTTAAGTTTCTCTCATGGCTTTGGCAAAAACAACATTGGATAAATCCTCTTATATTTGTCATAATTCCAAATCAATTATATTCCTTATGAAATTAAACAGAATGGCAGGTATATTGCACCTCTTGACATTCTTGTTTTGTGGTTTACACTGTACATGAACATCCTGAGAAAAAATAAAGAGTCAAGAACACACAAATCAGTGTCTGAATCATAGTGATTGAATCACGGGTTGTAAATGCATTTGATAAGGCCATGTTTATTGAAGGTCGAGACAGTCTGAGACAGACACTGAGGACACACCATCTTATCATCAACATGATAATGTAATTCCTCATGCCAGACAATGAAACAAAAAACAAAAAAAGAAAATGCTATAGTCTAATCTAGAACTATATTTAAACAACCTTTTGCTCATTCTTTAATATTATAAATGTGGTGTTTATGAGCTCATATTTATTATGGTTTTTATTCATTGTTTCAGTTTTTTAAGGATTTTATATTGATAGAACTCTTTTGCGCAGACATATATTACCTATATATTAGGACTGTGTGTCTTATCATTATATAGTTAATCAATATCACACAAGTAACTAGCGATGTTTTTGTCCCAAATAGCACGAGTGCACATTGATTTTAGACAACAGTTCAATAAAAAAATAAGTTACTGTTATATTTTAGACACAATATTGTTAGCTTTTTTTGTCAACAAAAAATGTTTTGATCCACGTTTTGAGCGAATCAATTGGGTGAACCAATGTTTCAATGTCCCATTCATGAGCCATTTACTTCATTCCTGAATGAATCAGCCGTTTGAACGAATCAAATGAATGACTCAATGTCTGCATACAAAATCGAAAGCTTCCCTACTGGTAGGCGAACAACAACATGTGACAAAAGAAGTCTGAATTCACATAAAAATGTAGGCAAAACACTTTACGATGGACACTTAACTATACCATGAAGCCGAGAGAGGGCATTTATGAATGGCAGTGAAGCGACGCAACTGACATAGGAACGTCACATGATAATGACAACATGGCCGGATATAGTATGTCCAGATTAAATTCATTCTACACCCACGTATAGTATAAAGAACATACTTTTTTAGCGGTCGTGAATTACTTATTCAAAATGAGTACCGTCAGACTCAGACAATAACTTACTCATTAAGACATATATATTGAGACTTTTAAAAAAGGACTAAAAACTTTTCTTTTTAGCAGAACTTTTGACTTTTAATTACTATCTATGTCTATTTTTACAATGCTTTTATGATCTTAACTGTAGCACTTTGAGATTTGCTCTAAATGTAAGGGGCATTACAAATAAAATTATTTATATATATATATATATATATATATATGTATACCAAAATTTTAAGCTGTGGTTGAGAAATTATCCCCAAAAGATGCTTTAAAGTCATTATTGTGTTGAACAAGAAAAGCATCAATAGACATTACTAAAAGTAGCTTTAGAACAAAATATATATAGTTTGATTCAACATTTATTACACACAAACTTTTAGGCTTCAATGGCCATGAAGGCGAGTACATGATGACAGAATTTCCATTTTTGGGTGAACTACACCTTTAATGTTTTTTTGTTAATTAATATAGAAATATGAAGTATTTTTTTAAAATTGAAATTATATTTTAAATAAATAAGAAACAAAACTGCCAGTGGGTGGCAGTAAATATATATATATATATATATATATATATATACACACACACACACACATTATATACAGTATAACAGTGCCAACAGTCCCAACTGTGTTCCTGGTGTTCCTCAATATAGTACACAGTGTGACTGTGTTTGAGGTGTGTTTGATTAGGGACACGTCCAGCATACGGTGTTGGTGGAACTCCAGGAACAGGGAACTTTAACTTTTGCAAGGCACTCTAGATAAATATCTTCTTTATGGACACAATCTTCTTGGATTTTATTTCATTTTATTGGGCATGCAAGATGCAAGTTGTTCTCACAGGTAAAAAAAACAACAACACTATTCTCAATGTTCTCAGTTGTCCATAAAGTTGCTTTTTCATTGTGTGGAGATGTAAATTAATTTGTATACTGCTAAAATCTCATATATCTCATATTATCTCTGAACAGGTAACAGGTATCTTTGCTAAATAAATAAAAGTTTAAAGACACTTAAAAAGTAAAAAGTGTACAGTCTGGTTGGCTTGGTTCAGAGCATCTTTAGTTCTGGGAATAAAACTATTCCTCAGTCTATAAATGTCTTGTAACAGTGGTTTAAACAGTGGTTGGGTGTGTGTGTGTGGTTCTTACAGATGATGACAGTTTTCATGAGACAGCGTGATCAATAGATGTCCTCTGGTAGTAGTAATCTTTCTTTGATTATCTTCTGTGCCGGCAGGACAACCCTCTGGAGCGCTTTCCTCTTACTAGCTGTGCAGCTGAGAAAACACACAGATGCAGTATGTTAAAATGCTCTCTAGTTGTTGACTTCATCAACTCATACATCAGTTGTTGTAAACAGAAGCATGTTTGCATGACGTGCGAGAACCAATGATGTTCATTCTCGTGTTACGCAGCATGTTTGAGCTTCAGCAAGAACCAATGAGGTTAATTCTCATGTTACGCATCACATTTGAGCTTCAGCGAGAGGTTTGTTCTCTCGTATCAAGCAGGTTCGGTTGAGCTTCTGTTTATGTTCGCTGATCAATGTTGATGTGTATAAACGCCTAAATTCAATGTTCATCATATAAAGCAATTGAGTCTCTTCAGAAGATTTGAACTAAACCTTTCAATTCATATCAGTTTTGTGATCTCTTTATGCCTTTACCTTTTGAAGCGTCAAAGTGGTAGTTGCGTAGCTGTCAATGGGGGGACAGAAATCTCTCAAATTTCATTAAAAAAAATCTTTATTTGTGTTCTGAAGATGAATGAAAGTCTTGCAGGTTTGGAACGACATGAGGAGGAGTAATTAATTAATGACATCATTTTCAATTTTGGGAGAACACTAGCCTATCCCTTAAAGTACCCATGTCATGATGAGACCCCTTCTGAACCCGCAGCTTTCTGTGGATTAGCCTGATTGTACCGTGCGTACAAGTCAACATTTTCTGATCGTTTGGCCCTTAAACATTTATTGGAAGGCCAAATAAACCTTTAGAGCAGCATAAACCTGCTGTAAGTGTAACGTATGAACTTAATTTCACATGTGACATTTACTGGATGACTTTCTTCAGCCTTGACCTAAAACTATTGCAACAGAACAAGACGTTTAACATCATCTTGAACGCGATAGTCGAGAAAACAGTTGCCTGTCTGTCTGCCTACTGTGTGATAGTTCAACTATTTCAGGTCAAATGCCACCATTTTTCACCTTCATATTCCACACAACACAAGTCTTATCAACAGGACGTGATTCATGCTCCTCAGTGACAGCACCTCGAATCTATTTATATTTCAGCTTTTATGACGGTCATAAGAATGACTGAGCTGGAAAGTTGAAGGCCAGGTCGACATCGTTTAGTTTTCCTTCGGTTGGTGAAGGTGAACCCAAATAACCTGTTTTTATGCAATCAGTATTAAGCAGTGTTGGGAGTAACGCATTACAAAAGTAATACATTACAGTAACATATTACTTTTTGCTGTAACGCAGTAGTGTAAGGCATTACTAATCAATTTTCAGTAATATTTTACTCGTTACATGTTTAGTGAGGCTTGTATTACAGTTGTATTACAGTGTATTGTCTGCTTTTACTTCTTAAAGGCAACAGACTATGTGAAAGTTTTAAAGCAGTCTTTTAGTGCCAGTTTAGAGCGGTCGCGTCTGTAACATTGTTTTTTCCTCATAAACGAACACGAAAATTAAAATAAAATGAATATTTTAAGTTCTATGGAGACTGGAGAGCCAACCCTTCCTCATCCGATTTGCGCAGTGTAATTAACAGAATTACAAAAATCGATTTTGCCTCCTATTTTTTTGTCACGCATGAATGTGTGTCTTTTCCCTAATATTAAAAATAAAACATAGACTGATATTTGTCTAATGTCTGGAGTCCTTTAAGGAAGTAGCCTATATACGTTTCAATACATGTATTTTCTGAGAATTTTTATTTCAAGTTTTGACTGCAAATGTCATGTCCATAATGCTGGACTTCCCCAATTTTAAACAATTTATCCTCAACTAGTTTTGTGGTGTAGGTCTACGTATTTTATAATGTTAGCTTCAAATAATACTAATAGCCTAATTTAAAGATAATTCAGCATTGGATATGGACGGTAAGGAGAATAACGCTGGAGTTGGAAGAGGTGTGTCGCGATTCTGTAGGTTCGTTGATCTGAGTCGTGTGGCGAATCGCGATTTCGGTTTCATATTGCATATCGTTACAGCCCAAAAGTTAAGTTCTACTTAGTTATTTTGGTGAAAGTAACTCAAAAGTAATACATGAGTAATGTAACGCATTACAATTCTGGGACAGTAATATTGTAAGGTAATGAATTACTTTTAAATAACAGTAACAAGTAATACCTAATGTATTACAGTTTGGAAGTAACTTGCACAACACTGGTATTAAGTAATTATTAGGTAAATGTTTTTTTTTTTTTCAAATAAAGGTTTATTTCAAGCCAAATAATCATATAGAACACACGGAATTCGTGATATATCGATTATTTGCGATAGTTCTGCTAAATAATTATCAATTTTAATCAACAACACGAAAGCAAAGCATGAACACCAAACATTCAACGTTAACTTAGCTAGGGACAGCTGACTTTCACATTAACGTTCAGAAACACATATACAAACTTAATCTTAGTAATAATAATCGTTTACAACTCACCAAATAACATCATGTCGAGACTTTAAACCTGACCAAATATAACGTTGGTTGAATAATCACTCGCAAAGGTCGCGCGCTTAAAACGGCACGCGCACGCCGCCACGGCCATTTCCCGCCACATTCGACAAAAATGCTTTGTTAAATTATAATTAGTCAAAATTAAGACAAAAAGTCGAAATTATGACATCTGTCATAAGTGTTTGTTTTTTTTATACTCGTCTTGAAATGACTAATGTACAAAAGTCTTACTATTAACATTTGAAATAAGCACTGATCTAATAAAGGTGTTCTTGTACTAAAAACCTATTTAATAGGTACAAGTTGGCTGTATAATTAAGCAGTATCTAATGAATTAGCAAGGAACGACTTACAAAAATCAAATAAATAAGTACTAATAGTAGGTACTAATCACTGATTCAGGGAAAAAAATACAATAAGGTAATGCAACATTCACCAATTTTCTGTGAGAATTGTTAACCATGCATTCATTAGTTCAAGGAGCTCATTGTTTCTGTCTTAAATTTATTTTAAATTAAAACATATTTATCAGTGTGATTTGTATGTACATATCTAAAACAACTTTAGACGTCACCTCTGATAACAGGTCACTCTAAATTGTAACGTAGAAGCATTGCATTTTCTGTAAAGTGGCTTTGAAATGATAAAGCACTATACTAAATGTGAATTGAATGCAACATCTGCAATTGATAAATTTAACTTGACACCAAGAACCTCAACAGTTCTCCAATAGTGGAAAACTCCTTTAGTGTGCCAAGCATCGTCACTCAGGCTTGCGACTGAAAACATTTATTGCATTATACCTGACCCCAGTCTCATCAATACCACATCCTCACGTCCCTCAGGGCATTAACCCAGTGACCTCCAGAGGCAGAGACCTTACAGTTGGTGAACTCTGAAATCATGAATTTCACAGCATGCAATACACATTTGTAAAATGTTAGCATGTCCCTTTAAAAAGAGTAATCATACATTTCTGAGAATGAAAGCAACTGCTTTAACTCATCCAAAGGTTTTTAGCACAAGTCAAATTATTAAAACACAACAAACAATAAATGTTTAAAGTTTTATTTATTCAAGCAGTTTAATCCAATGTACTTTTCCCAAATGTTCAGCTATCAACTGCAAGAACACAATTGACAATGAGCATTCAATTAAGAGGAATAAAAAGAAAGGAATGTTTTGGAATTTTCAAAATTAAAAGTTTTCTGTTTTTTTGTACATTTTTAATAATAAATCAAGGTCAAGAGCTCTCTCAACCTGGCAAAATATTTGGATGTAATCACTGTAGGGTTTTTTTCTGTTTTGAGTTTCTGGTTTTTCTATATTTATTCTCTTTTTTTAATGCGTCCTTGGTGAAGTCAGGGCCAGAGAGGTTCATTCTGGAAATGAATCAGAAAAGGTGTATTCAGACAAATGTCAAGCAGAGAAAATGAATCCATAAAATCATCATGAATTAGCAAAATCCATCTTCTCCCACCTTGCGTTAGACGGCCGGCACAGCAGTGCTGGGGACTGATTTCTGGGCGGCTTCCTTGGCCTGGTGAGCCTGCAGCACCGCTACTGCTTCATCCACCTGGAAAACATGTAAAACAGCCATTACACACTAGACCTGCTTGATTCTGGATACATTGAGAATCACGCTTTGTTTCAAACCGAGATCATTGTCCTACATTTGTCACCATCTGGTGGCTTTATGATGTAATCGTTATATGAAACACCATGCTACTTCCTAAATGTGACCTTTACTCGATTTTGATAGCTTGCGTAGACAGCAGTGTGTATATCCGAACTATAAACTTTAACCCAGACTCCCAGTACTTCTGTGAAATGAATATTTGTAACAAAGATAGACAGTGTTTTTGTCTGTTTCATACACCTTGATAGATTTTACGTGCATTTTCACTAGGAGCAGTGATAATGATATCCCCAATATCAGGACAAATCCAATAACTTGGAAAAACAAAAAGGAAAACACCACAGGACCACTGACCTTTGACCTCAGAGACTCCGGAGACTCCAGCATGTGGAGCAGCTCTGAATTGTCGATCTCCAACAGCATACCAGTGATCTTTCCAGCCAGACTGGGATGCATGTTCTGGATGAGCGGGAACAGGCGCTCACCTGTAGCAGGGCGAACGAGACATTTAAAATAAACATTTACATTCAATTAAGGGAAGCAAAACAGGAGCAAGAGAGATCGAACCGCTTACCCAGCATCTGCTTCTGTTCTTGTGGAGGGGCGGCAGCTAACATGGACGCAGTCAGTGGCTCCTGACCTTGAACGTGGACCGCAGGCTGAACAGGAGTCAAATATATTAACATTAGAAAACCTGAAAACACTTCTGTAAGATAACATGCTGTGATGTTCAATAAAGTTGGACAATTAACCGATAATAGTTGACAATTCAAAATCAGGCAATTGAGGTTTACTAAATGGTATCATCTGTGTAAAATGATTGTTAAAACAGATTATTGGAGTATATTTTAATAGGAAATACTATCAGTATTTCTGCTTCATTTTAACATATAAATCGATGTTATTTGAGCCCCTTTCACACAGCGCATTGAAATTGGCGGGAAATTCCCAGGAAATTGGCAGAACGCATTCTGTGTGAACGCGTGTATTGATACCGGCATCCATGCCGGGTTGGGGACCTAGTAACATTGCCAGAATCAGTCCCAGAACACGCGCTGTGTGAATAAAAGCCAGGACCAATGCCTTAACTAATGGGTGTGTCAGTGATGACGCTTGTGCCATCGCATGACTCTGTTGCTCTAAGAAGAAAGTTTGTGTTTGTCATCAACAAAGAAAGGACAAACAAATGTCTGCAAACTGGAACAAAGCAGAGACCAGGAGCTCCTCACTATCTGCGCTGAACCTGAGATCGTTCACCAGCTTTGTGGAATGGTATGCATGTGTACATGTTTTCAACGTGTACGTTACTAGGGTTGCCGCGGTGAGGAAAATTTCCCACCGGTTAATCGACGTGTGACAACACCGGTAATCCCGGTGTCACCGTGGAGGGCAGGGCGGGGGGGTTAAATAGCTTTTAAATGCGTGCGCGTTATACTTTCACTTTCGAAATAAGCGTCAATTGCTTGAATGGACAAAAAAAACAACTCGCTGATAATAAAACTTTTATTTATAGACTTTTATTAGCATAACGAACGAATAAAAATAACCCCATGCATAGGCTGAAAAAAGTGAAAATCGGCAAAATGTGGGCCCAAACAAATAAGAACCATAAAACGTTTATTAACGAATAAGAAAATAAAATAGGCCTAAATAAATTACACAAAGTTTAAATGAGATAAAACCAATTAAAAAGAGACGAATATAAAATAAAAACTTCAAAACGGACCTTAGCCTACATAAATGACACACTTTCACTTTCGAAATAAGCGTCAATTGCAATTCAGCGTCAATTGCTGGAATGGAGAAAAAAAAAAAACAACTCGCTGACAATAAACTTTTATTTAGACAGCCCTTTATTATAATAATAAACGAATAAAATATAGACAGAACTTTTATCAGCATAACGAACGAATAAAAATAACCCCATGCATAGGCTGAAAAAAGTGAAAATCGGCAAACTGTGGGCCCCCCCAAAAAAATAAAACGTTTATTAACGAATAAGAAAACAAAATAGGCCTAAATAAATTAAACAAAGTTTAAATAAGATAAAAACCAAATAAAAAGAGACGAATATAAAATAAAAACTTTAAAAAGGACCTTAGCCTACATAAATGACAGCACTCTAAAAAAAAAAAGACTATAAATTGGCATTTAAATCGGCAAACTGTGGGCCCCCCAAAAAAAAAAAACGTTTATTAACGAATAAGAAAACAAAATAGGCCTAAATAAATTAAACAAAGTTTAAATAAGATAAAACCAAATAAAAAGAGACGAATATAAAATAAAAACTTTAAAAAGGACCATAGCCTACATAAATGACAGCACTCTAAAAAAAAAAAAACACTATAAATTGGCATTTATTAACATTAATATATATTGGCCAAAATATTGCCAAACAGGCGCT
This sequence comes from Pimephales promelas, assembly GCF_988280905.1. Lineage (NCBI taxonomy): Eukaryota > Metazoa > Chordata > Actinopteri > Cypriniformes > Leuciscidae > Pimephales > Pimephales promelas. Next base: position 32,510,903 of record NC_142780.1, read on the forward strand.
TTTGCATTGCGTTTTGACACCAAATCTTCCGCCATTATCTTGCTTTTCTGTAATTTGACTCGTTCTCGTCTCCACACGTGCTAAATGGAATCCTGATGCTTGCTCATCTGTGACGTGCCGGCACGCGTTGCGCAGTTCATTTTTAATTATAATGCTCTCTTCAGAACTAAATAATTGAAAATTATTATTTTTAATTAATTCAAATAAATATTTTAGCAAAAACGAATACTTTAAAAAAAAAAAAGTCAAGACATCGCGGTGTCACGGTGGGAAAGTGATGTCACCGGTGATGGGGCTTAAAACCGGTAACACCGTCAACACCGTCTATCGCGGCAAGCCTATACGTTACACGCCTCATCCTGATGTCATGTGTCTTTCCGGGATCTTTACTGGTTGTATGTGAACGCACTCACAGATCCCAGCAAATCACTGACAGTGTGAATGAACCGAAATCAAACAATCTCGGGACAAATGCTGGGTCACATTATCCGTGTATTACCGGAATCTCTGTTTGAAAGGGGCTTTGCTGATCCTTAGAAAACTTCTAGTATATTTCACAAATAATTACAAGGTAAAAATAACACCATTGGATGTAATATAGATCCTACTTTATATATAGAGCTGTGCAATAATAGGTTTATTTTTTCTTCCAAATGACTCTATAACAGAGCCCGTCTAACGGAGAGCCTTGGCACTTCCTATTAGCCCCATTGTGCATCACCTTGGGTGCAGTTCCATTAGAATTCCACTGGAGGTGATCGCGGGCGAGTGCAGAATGAATGGGAGTCTATGGGGCTAAACGGCTAAATGCGTCTTTCACCTGCTTGTCGTTAAATCAACATAGATTTTATTGTTGTTTTCTCAAGTTCAATATAGATTATAGGCCAAAAGTCGAATGAACGAGTACTTATGTCCATTTGATTTCTTACAGGTTAGGCCGTTGTTGGCCGGAACACGCTAGCATTCTGCTATTGTGTGACGTCATCACAGTTTTGAACGGATTTTTAGAACAGATAAGTGAACTTAAAAATGCAATTTTCAGTTGAGTGTATTATCTTAGCCCTCCCTTCTGGATGCAACTTTCAAATTACATCATAAGAAAAGTGGATTTCTGGGGGTGAAACCCCATTGACTCCCATTCATTCTGCACTCGACCGCGAGCGCCCCCGCATGGACAGAGATGAGTTACTGCAGCCAGTCCAGAACCCGGAAGTAACAAGCCAGTGCCAATTCTCTTCAATTAGACGTTCTCTGACTATACTCAGTCTAGTGAATGTATTGTCCAAATCATTGCCTGATTTGGCCACATAAGTGTCAGTTGAGTGCGTGAACAGTCCAACACTCCACTTCCACAAGTGCATCATCTGGGTGCTAAAGTGCACATTTTGTTTTGGATTTTCTTTTAGTGTGATCACTATTCTACAAAATATCACAGAATTGTGCACAAGAATGCAAACTGGGATGCACTAGTTCTCAAATGTTTTTAAATTGGAGACATATTTTGGGGAGTCAACAACAAGTGCCATCAAATGTAAAACTAATACCTGCTGCATGGGAACCTGCGGCTGGTTGGGCATGTGCTGCTGCGGGTTGCGGACTCCAGGAGCATACTTGTACTGTGGCACTCCTCTCACCTGAGCGGTACCAGTAGCGGCACCTGCGCCAGAAGGACGAGGTCCCATCGCTTGAGACGCTGCCAGGAAGAAAAAGGACACTCAGGATCAAAGAACTGTAGTAATGCATTAGCTAAATGTGTAACAGCAAAGTTCACTCACCCATGCGCTGTGAGGGGATCATTCGAGGGACCTGGGAGGTGGGACGCACGGCACCGAAGGTTTGTGGACGGGGTGCAGATTGCCTGATGGCATTAGGCATATTCTGGAAATCTACAATGGAAACGAGAAACAAAACAATGAAACTAACCGTTATGGTTTAGAGTATGAGTAAACCGGAGAAAAGGGGGCGGAGCTACTCACGCTGTGGCCGGACACCCTGAGTGGCCCAGCGAGGACTGGGGCGGAGCTGTGCGAGCTGACTGGTGGGATAGTACGCAGCACGATTCTGAGCCTGTCAATCACACAAAAGAAGGGAATGTGAATCAATGAGGAATAAACTGTTCTGAATTGTCACTTCATGATCGTTAAAGAGAAGAAATTAGCAAAACTTAAAAAAAAAAAAAAAAAAAAAAGGCAAATTGTCTATTTTCTTGCCCAGTTGACACTTAATATTCTAGATTTGACTGCAAAGACATTGTTTATAGCTTAATGCCATGTTTATTAAAGGCTTTTAAAGTTCATCTTTGAAAAAGAAAAATCTATAACTAAATCTGGTCTTCATTAGAAATATTTTGTTTATTAGTAAAGTGAAAAGTAAAAAGTCGTAACAGTTCAATCAGAACAGTGATAAATGCAATAGGTGCATAAAGGAGAATCTTCATCCATTAACAAACATATGGCTTAGTCTAGAGTGGCCTATTCGACAGTGAGCGTAAATATATTCCTAGTGACATTCAAAATGTACATTATGGTTTCCACTAACCACAGAATTCATAACCACACGGACACTATTTATTAAAAACAAAACTAGAAATTAATTGGGCTGAATGACACCAGCTGCTTTTTAGCTCAACCAAATTTGAATTCGCAGTTCACGCTTTCAAACCAAGCAGTTTCATTGGTCAACATGACGAATTCTAATGGCCAACTCAAACCGTTGCTATCAATTTATTTGAACAATGGTGAATGTGACCACACCATAACTAGAACAGTGTTATCTGACCTGTGGAATGGCTGCCATGAAGTATCCAGATGGTGGTGCGGGCTGGTAGGGGTTGATGACGGGGTTCGGTACGGCTCTGACACTGGCCATCCTCTGCATGTATTGGCTGGTGAGGTGAGCCTGGCGCTCTTCTTTCCGCTGGGCCAGCGCGACGTACAAGGGCTTGGTGGCGACGATACGGCCGTTCATTTCAGTCACGGCCTTAGTGGCTTCTTCAGGGGAAGAGAAGCAGACGAACCCAAAACCCTTACTGCGGCCACCTTCCATCATCACCTGAGTGGATCACAAGATTCAACAGCATTCAATTCTGACGCTTGTGAGGGATTAATGTCAATCATCCAAACAAATCTCGAGGAAAACCAAAGATTTCAGACAATTTAAAATTGACAATTTGAAAGTTGAGACTTTAGAAATATTAATTTGTATGGATTTCTTTGTACCTTAGCACTGGTAATGGTGCCGAATGGTGCGAATTCTTTACGCAGGCGTTCGTCATCCAAGCCGTCATCAAGATTTTTCACGTAGAGATTTACTCCCTGTTAAAAACAAGATGAATTCAAACTTAAAGAAGCATCACTGAACCTTTAAGAACTTTACCACCCTCTAAATGTTTATATCAGCCAAACACGGGTCATTTTTTACCTGGTAGCGAGTCATGCGGTCCTGCTTCATTTGCTCAAACTTGCGCTTGAGCTCTGTCTGACGTTCGCCCTTCTTCTGCGCACGACCCACGTAAACCTGCTTTCCGTTCATCTCTTTCCCATTCATCTCATCCACAGCCTGATGATAAGAGGAAATGCATCAGGATACAACATTTTATCACAATAGTGATGATTACACAATGATATTAATCTGTTTCTACTCACTCTCTGGGCATCCTCGTGCCTCTCAAAGCTGACAAAGCCAAAGCCTTTAGATTTACCGCTCTCATCGGTCATGACACGAATGCTCAGTGCTGGACCTGTAATGACAGCCGAACACTTCAAAGATCTGACTCGTGCAATAAGGTCAAAAGCAGGCCCATTTACACAAAAGACAAGAACTATAATGATCAAGATGCAGTGGTCAAATCATTCAAAATATAAAACAGTCCACAACTACAAATATAACTCCAAAGAGAAACAAAGTCATTGAAATCACTTTAAGAACTACTTTTTTTTTCAGCTGATTTACAATAAAAACAAACATCGACAGCCAATCAGAATCCATTCCGTTATGAAGACGACAGCGCACCCTTATAAACAGAACGACACTGTTCACTGGTGTTGATGTTAATCTCATTCTTGGGAGTGAACAGGCTTTTACAAGCAGCAAAATACTCACCATATTTGTTGAATATCTCCCTCAGCTTCTCATCATCCATATCCTCTCCGAAGTTCTTGATGTAAACATTGGTGAACTCTTTGGCACGGGCGCCCATCTCAGCCTCGCGCTCCTTGCGAGACTTGAAGCGACCGACAAACCTTTAAGATGGAATAAGTTACCATTATTATTCTGAATGTGAATTTAAGTCCATAGAGGCTACATTCACGACAAACTCAAGAGTAATACGTTTTTAAACACTTCAATGAATAGTTATTAATTTTATATTTTATTTAAAAATACTAATATCTTCGAGTAGCTTAAATTAGTACGAATCATGCTTGAAACAGAATCAGCACACTTGACTCCAAACCGACAATTTAGTACAAAGTAGTTAATTCGAATGCACACTTACACTTTGCGGTCATTGAGCAACATGCCGTTCATTTTCTCAATGGCTCTTTCTGCGGCCTCATGGGTCTCAAAGTGCACAAAGCCGTATCCTTTAGAGCCGTTCTCATCGCAAACCACCTTCAGGAAGAGAACACCAGCACTGAGCACAAGCACCAAACACCAGAAACATGCACATCACTGCAAAGTGCAAACACACGTTTATTACCTTGCAGGACAGGATGTTTCCGAAGGCAGAGAATGTGTCGTAAAGGGCCTTGTTGTCGATGGACTTGTCCAAGTTCTTGATGAAGATGTTGCCAACACCACTCTTGCGCAGTGAGGGGTCTCGCTGGGACCACATGATGCGGACGGGTCGTCCCTTAATCACATCAAAGTTCATTGTGTCCAAGGCACGCTCAGCTGAAACAGGTAATTAAAATACATTAAATATCAGCATTAAGTTATGACCAACAAACCTTAACAGCAAAAGAAAATTAATGCTAGACTGCTAGAACTATAATAAAGATACATCTATATCTATTTTGGACTTCAAAACATGGTTTGTGTAGCGCCCTCTGGCGACAGTCTGAGTACATGTGTAAAACAAGTAGCCTACTCATTTCACCAGTTTTTTACATCGGTTGTGTCGTCATTTGAATTGAATTATGAATAAAGGGGCCAAATCCATATTTCAAATCACACATGCAAGTTTTTTTTTTTCATAATCATTGAGATTCATTACACACATTGCATTTGACTTAAAGCTTCCGGTACACACAACAAAATATGTACAAGGACACATGATTCGTTAAACAAAAATTTCTGTTCGTGAGGTTAATGTCCTGAGAGAAGATATTTTTCTCTTGGCCTCGGTAACGTTAACGGAAACTAAGACATACACCAGTCCTAATACAAACGTCCTAATAGCCCTGTTAATAAACATTGAACTTAGAATTTTAACCGGAGGACGGTCACGTGCCGCACGTGTCCGTGATTCCAAACTAGCTGGACATCCAAAAGCAATTTAAAACATTGTGTTAGAAATCAACCGGGAGCGTTTGCTTACCGTCAGCGGGTTGCTGGAAGTTGACGTAGGCGTAACCGAGAGAGCGGCGGGTCATCATGTCCCTGCACACCCGAATGGACAGAATGGGCCCGGCAGGGCTGAACTTCTCGTAAAGCATGGCCTCGGTGACATCCTGGTGCAAATCCCCCACATACAGGGAGGCCATCGGGTAACTTGGAGCGCTAGGGTTCATCTTTCTTCCGTACGACAAAAGAGCGATCTACCGCAACACCTGGAAAAACTGACGAGTTTAGTAATGGCGACGCACGAGCTCCAAACTAACGTTACTCGGTTTAATTTACCTTTCGAAAACGCCTTAACACGATAAATACCCTTAAAGAACAGTATTGAAGACTAATTAAAACGCGTTTGGTAACGAATTGGCGTCGACGTGTTCGCGGTGTCGATGATAAGATGATTAAAATCTCCTCAGGCCTACTGCGGTGCTGCCTTAATAATAAACTTCTCAAATCTGTCCGCTGATCCTGCTTCACCGAGGTACTCGGCAATAAAAGTAGATTTTTTGTTTGTATTTTTTTCTTGTTTTGTGATTTTTTTTGTATTTTTGATTTTTTATATAAGATGAGTGTGCCGAGGCTCTGTGGCACACGCGCTCTCTCTCGCACCGCACAAGGTAGGGGGAGAGAAGCGGAAGTACGGCTCAGATAAGAAGGCGTCCTCGCCGGAAGTTGCGTGCGCTTCTTTTATTTTTTTTACGTAAGAGCAAAATAAGAGTCAATCAATGTGCGTTTCTGCCACATTTGAAAAGAATCGTGCTTTGGTAAATCTTAATTATCACATAAAAAGTCATAGTTATGACATAAAATATAGACATTATGAGATAAAGTCGAAATTATGTCATACTGTGACTCTAAATCAAAATTATGAGATTAAAAATATCTAAATTATTATTAAAAAAATCTAAATTATTATTTTAATGTCGTAACTATGAATTTATGGCCTGGTTTCACAGACATGATTTAGATTAAGACCGGATTAGGCTTTAGTCCAATTAGAACATTTAAGTTGCTTTTACAAACATGCCATAGGAAACAAAAAAAAGTTACTTGTGTGCATCTTGAGGCAAAACAATGGCACTAATATATTTTAAAATATGTTAAAACAGCTCAAACATGCATTTTAGTCTGTGACTGTGACTAGTGTGGCCTTGTCTGTGAAATCAAGGGTTTTTGTCATTATTTATACTTTTTGTAATAATTATGACTTAATAATTTCTACTTTTCATCTTATAATCATGATTCCTTATAGTCATGATTCATGACATACTATGTTATAATTTCTTCATAATTACCATTTACTAAAGCATGATTTTCTTTTTCTTATGGGACCGAAATAGGTGTCCATAAATAAGAGGTGAATGTCAAGGTCATGTGTTTGTTCCCCAGGGAATGTATGCAGTCATGAAGCAGTCATGCCAAATGCATTAAAAAGAGGTAGTTCAACAAAAGAAAGAAACTCATATAGGTTTAGAACAAATTGAGGGTAAATAATTTTTAGAACAAATTGAGGGTAGACAGAACAAATTGAGTGTAGACACAATTTTAATTTTTGGGTGAACATTTAAATGTCATATAAATTTACCAAAATATCTTTATGCTTCTTGCCTCCTGGTTTTTAGCTCTTTTCTTTCAATAAATAAAACCCCCAGCTCATTTATAATATGCAATCTGTTAATAAACTGCTATATATACATAATCTTTATCATTTGACACTCATCAACTGCATTGACTCAACTTTGAATTTAATATGGAAAATTAAATGTGGAATTGGTATTTTAAACTTAAAATAAAAAATAGAAAACATTTAAAATAAAAAAAAAGCCTTGGAAAACAAACAAACGTGAAAAAATATTTATTTATATTGTTGCATGACATTTCTTAACTGACATTGAAAGAAATGCAAAAATATATATTTATTTATATTGTTGCAGAACAATATTTTTTAATTGACATTAAATTGTTAAATTTATTAAAAGAAACATTACAAAAATGAATAAACACGCTGTGGTCAGTGCATTGATATCTGTCACAGGCAGTGAGAATAAGGGCTGCTGAAGGACATCGGTGTCGCGTCCATTGGCTGATAAGATTGATAAGCAGTAAGTGCTTCATTCACCTGAACACACACAAAAATTACACACTACAGAAATAAATCATACATCAAAGCAGCCAAAGCCAAACTAACAGGAACAAACCTTCATGCACAAAGATTCATAGCAGTGCAGCAACTGCATCAGTTCAAATTCATCCATCTCTAACAGCATTTCAGTGACCGTATTCGCCAAGGGCCCTACCATGTCCTGGACGAGTGGGAAGAGGCTGTGAACTGTGGAAGAATGGAGATGCATGTTTAAAAGACATGGTCACAAATCAAACAAGAGTTTGAAAAGACAGAAAAACACAATAAAACAGAAATAAACTTGCTCAGAATCTGTTTGAGGTTTTCCGGTGAGCTGGACATGGATGTGGTCAGAGACTCCTGGACCTTAATGTGGACGAGAACATGTACAATACGTTTTTATAAAAAAATCTAAATAAAAGTTTCTTTGTATGACTTTGTGCTTTATTTGATGGCTTGCGTTTAAAAATATTTATTTATTTTAGAGGGAGAGAGAGTGAGTGAGAGCGTGAAAGGGTGAATGATGAATGAACGAGAGAGTGAATTAATCATTTATATGTCGCTTTTTTAAAGGGATACTTCAGGATTTAGCATTAAGCTTTGTATTAGTAGAAAATCTGTAGTGTTTTCAAATTACCGTGCTTTCCACTCTCATATCCCCCTGAGATGAGAGATTTATGTATTTTTGTCTGGAAAAAATCGTCATTTTGCGTCATCGAAGGATGTTTTTGTCTAGAGTCTAAAGACTACAGTCAGTAGTCGGGTCTTTCCCGCATGTCCTCAACCCGCCCATAGAGGGCGATCTCACTCACAGAATGAACACATAGTGTCGGCCATCTTTTTTTGAAAGCTAGGCTAGCAGGCTCTTGTTCTGTGGAGAAAGCTGAGTAGTCGGGGTTACCATCCTCTTTTTCCCGGACATGTCCGGCCGTCGATGTCCGGGATTCAGCTTTTGCTTTCTGCAGTCGCCATTCATTGTTTACATGCACAGCTTTTGTTTCAATCTGACTGAATTCATTCCGATTGGTGGATCTGAATGTAGTGTTTACATGAACGCTAAACAAGTGATCGGTTGATGTGTGTGTTTTAATATTGCTAAGAAAATTCCCGCTCCTCCGTGAGAGATACGAGACCGGTGCGTCTCACAGGTGTCGCTCATCGCTAATCACGCCACCGGCCTTGCGCCATTCTCCCGCGGCCCTCACTCGTCCCGCTCGCCACAGTAAACATGATGAATGGCGACTGTAGAACGCAAAAGCCGAATCCCGGATATTTTGAGCGTTCTCGAAACACATTTTCGGGCAGACTCATCACAGAGACTCACTAATAGCCTAGACTTGTTGTTTAACGCTCTGTTACCAGTAGGCGTGGCCACCAAGGGCAGCGAAGCAAGTGCATTCTGGGAGTTGTTGTCTTTCATCCACATAAGTCAAAAATACATTTTCTGGCTTTTCTCAGTCTAGAAAGCTCCAAACTCAAAAATAATTTCACATTTCTTCTACATAAATGACCCACTTTAGATACACATTAATCTTTCCAGAAGTGAAGTATCCCTTTAAGTGACTTGTTTAGTGCACCTGTTGGACAGCCCATTGCTCCTGCGGTGCGCTGGTGAACTCGTGATGGTTGTTATCTACAGGTGTGTACGTGTGTTGCAGTTCTCGGTTCACTGCAGCTGTGCTGGGCGTCCAGGGAGTGAAACTGGCTGTGAGGAAGACAGATAAAGAAATCCATCAGAAGCTTTAGCTCAGTGGTTCCCAATCCTGGTCCTGAAGGTCCTGCTCATTTTAGATGTCTCCCTAATCAAACACACCTAATTCAAGTCATCAGCTCATAAGTAAAGACTCTAAGAACTGTAATGGGTGTGTCAGATTAGACAGGGCCTGTTTACAGCAGGGGTGATTGCACCAGCTGTTCTGTCAGCTTGTTTTGACGTAAAGTTATAACTTACGCACTACTAAATATTTTTGGGTTGCACCGTAAAACTTTGTTGAAGTGTAACTTTACACATAATAAACTATATAGTTATTATGGAAGCCTCTGATCAGGAGAAACGGTTACTGTAAAAAATGATTTGTAATCACATTTTTTCTTTTGTCAAATCAACTTAGATAATTTATGTAGTTCAGATAACATAATATTTTGAGTTTCTGATGATTAAATCAATCTTCTTCGTATTAGCTCAATTTTTCCATTTCAATGAACTTAAAATTTTAAGGCAACCAGGTTAATTCATTTTTTTAAGTTAAACCAACAATTTTTTTTTACAGTGTAGTAGACTTACAGAATAGCATCAATAAGCTTTTGTTTTCCCTGACAGACTTCAATTCTCTAGACACATGTGACAAAGCTGACATTTACACTTGCTTACATTTTAAGAGAGAGAACATTATGTGAACAGATTACTTTGTTAGAGGCTCTTCAACAAACTAAATTCCTAAGGTAATTCCTCATATCCGTATTGATCTTTATTCCTTTCAAATAGTTTCTGAAAGTTATTTACGTATAAAAATGCCTACTTATAATTTAGTACTATTGTATTTAATGGAAACTTATATTTACCGTTAGATATGTGAGGCAAAAGAAGTTAGAGTGAAGGATAAACTGAAATTCACAGCATTTAAACAATTTCTACTCACGTATTTGAAGGGTAATTGAGGATCATTGAGGGTAAATGTCATATTTTACATCTACGCATTACTTTAAAGAGTGCTTACAACCTACTCAGCTACGTTCTGCATTAGGAACAAATAGTACAGAGTTAGTTACAAACGAGCTAGTGTGGACTTCACGTTTCAGTTTAAGTGATGTGAATGGGGTGATGGTGACTGCAGATGGAAAGTAGCCCTGGGGCTAATTCTGGCATATTTACACTACTGAAATGTTTATCAACATGCATTGTCCCTTTTAAATAAATAAATAAATAAATAAATAAATGGTTGGTGCAACCCTGCCCTGGTCACTTTACAGTACGTGTTTTCTCTCTATTATGCTATCTAATGAATTATCATAAATATGAGTTTCCTAATTTAAAATTGGACTTGAAGGCCATCTCTAGTCATATTTACCACTGAAAAGCTCTGGAATAAAAGTGTCCGAGTTGGGCGGTTTAAGATTTTAAGTTAATATATATATATATAAATTAATATAAATTATATATATTAAAAATTATTAATATTAAAAATTAAAAATTATAAAAAAATTAATTATATAAATTACAACATATTCACATGTTTACAGCTCTCTCACATTGGATATACATGGGTATACACATACAATTGTGTACCAGTGTTTTAATTTTTGATTGTTTTTATTTCAAATGATCTATTTATTTAAATTGTAAAATTTTTATGATTAAATAAAAAATTGTTCTTACATTTTTATTTAAATTTAGTTAAATTTGAACCCAAAAAACGTTACGTAGTGTACTTTTCATTTTAGTAAGAGTTTTAATTTGAATGGTTTAATTTATCTTTATTTTTTATTTTATGATATAATACATTTTTGTGTTTTATTTAGATTTTTTGTAAGCTCCGCTCAAGAACGCCATATCTAGTCCTATTTACAACTGGAAAGCTCTGGAATAAAAGTGTCCGAGTTGGGCGGTTTAAGATTTTAATATATGTATATTTCAATATTAATATTTAATATATATATATATATATATATATATAAAAATTAGCAACACATTCACATGTTTACAGCTCTCTCACATTGGACAATGCTGAAATCACATGCAGGTATACACATAAAATTGTGTACTAGTGTTTTTATTTTGATTGTTTTTATTTCAAATGATTTATTTATTTAAATTGTTACATTTTTATGATTAAATTAAAAATTATTATTTAAATGTAGATAATTTTGAACCAAAAAAAGTTACATAGTGTACTTTTCATTTTAGTAAAATTTTAATTTGAAACATTTTGCATTTGAGTTTTAATTTGAATGGTTTAATTTATCTTTATTTTTTATTTTATGATATAATACAAAGCATGGTTTAATCTATCTTTATTTTTATTATGATATAATACATTTTTGTGTTTTATTTTGATTTTTTGTAAGCTCCGCTCAAGAACCCCAGTTTGGGAAACCCTGATGTAAATAATCTCATTGTTGTGTGTTGTGTAAGAAGGTCTGCTCACACTGATGACTGATGTTCTGTGCGTTCCCCTGAGCGCCGGGTTGAGGTTGGGTGTTGTGGTATGAAGAGTAATTCTGATCCTGTGAAACGTACAGATCAAGCATGTAATAAAGCCCATCACATGTGCTTTTCTCCGATGAGAGCATGTGATGTGAATCTCGACCTGTGTTGGTAAGAAGTGCTCCTGCTGTCGAAGGAAGCTTGCCCTTCTCATCATGTATTGGTGGATGAGATGGGCCTGCCGCTCCTTCTTCCTCTGGGCGAGACAGACGTATATGGGCTTGGAGTCGATGATGCGGCAGTTCATCTCAGTAATGGCTCTGGTGGCCTCTTCAGGACAGGAGAAGCAAACGAACCCGAAGCCTTTACTGCGGCCGCCGTCTGTCATCACCTGAATGAAGAAGGAAAAAAAACACAATCCTGGATCTATGGCTGCTGTTTTATTTGCATTTACTATTTCTGTATGATGAAAAATGAATCCCTACCGTAGCGCTGGTGATGTTCCCGTATGGCGAGAACTCTTTGAGGAGAAGATCGCTGTCTACGCTGTCGCTCAGGTTCTTGATGTACAGATTCACTCCCTGTCAGGATGATCAAAGTGTTTTAAGACCCGTTCACAAGACCGACAACTAGAATAGGAACATCAATGTTAACTATAATAACTAATAACTATAATGATGATCCCTAACTAGAATGATAACTATATTGGTATGCACACCAGCAGATGATAACTAGAATAGCTTTAACTAATCTAATGTTAACTTTAAAATACATAAATAAAAGGATAACTACTGATAACTATAATTATAACTTTAACAATAACTATAATGACGGCTATAACAATACTATTAGCCTATACTATACTGATTATGCTAATGATAACTCTATAATACCCAAAGATAACTATAATAAATGCAATAACTAACATTATAACTTTACAATTAACTATAATAACTCTAATCATAACTATAATGCTAACTAATAATGATTATTAACAATAATAACCATAATAACTATAACCATAAATGCAACAATAACTGTAAAGCTATCTATAACACTACCTGTAATAATCACAACTTTAATAATAACTATAACCATAACAATAACAATACTTGTTTTATATTACTATATTATATTAACATGTTTATTACAAGCACGCGCTGCAGTTTTGTTGTCTGCCACTTTAAATGCTGACTTTCTTTAAAGGTGGATTCTGATTGGCTGTAAATGTTTTTATTGTTTATCAACTGAAAAATCAAAGAGTCATGGTGTCCACTTCCCTATTTTTTAGAGCAATTTGAGGATTAGAGCAATTGTAAAAGCATAGTTATCGTTATAAATCGTCCTTAGTGTACAAGCATGGCCCTTTAATGAGAGTATTAATTTCAGAGGCGTCACTGGTACCTGAGAGCGCATGATGTTCTCCTGTTTTAACTGTTCAAAGCGTCGCTTCAGTTCCACCTGACGTTCTCGTCTCTTCTGAGCTCGGCCCACGTATATCTGTCTGCCGTTCAGCTCCGTCCTGTTCAACTTGTCCACGGCCTTGGGGTTATATAACACACTTCTCTTATTTATCTCCTTATGAGGTCCACGTATAATCAGTGTTAGGGGTTATGCATTACAAGTAAGTTGAGTTATGTAATCAGATTACTAGTAAAGTAACGCATTACTTTTAAATATCTGAGTTCCTTTTGCAAGAAATTTACGCAAGTTACTTTTTTTTCTACTGTTATTGACTGACAGCTCTCCTGTGCCTGTGTTGAGAGAAATCATGAGTAAGTGCAGCATTGTGAGAGCTATGTTATAGTAGTTCTAGAATAAATGTGACCAGGTATTTACTCTCACTTGCAAAAAAAATATATTTAAGTTTTATTTCTTCCCACAAACTTTTTACATTTTGTAGTCATTCAGTCCCGTTCCAGTACGATTCTGTCTTCTTCAAGGTTTTTTTATTTTTTCATTGAGAATAGAGTGCCGAAGTGATGATGTCACTTTGTAGGACAACTCGGAAGTTAGCGGCGCATAAGTTCCCTAGGTCGAAAAGCTATGCATTTTCCCCATAGACTTGTGGGAAATCGCCAAAAATTAGATCTGTGTTCAACAAAGAGTTGTGACCCTTACACATTTTGTCTATCAAGATAATCTTTAATCCAAAAGTAAATCCAAAATTTATACATTTGAAGCCTATATAAAGTTTTAAAAAACACAAGCAGGTTATAATTGGTCAGTTTTATGCCATAGATCACAACGTGAAAATATTTAGAGGTTTTGTTCACCACAGACCTTATTTCAGGCAATTTAGCAAAAACCCATTAAAAAACACAACCGGGAGTGCTAAAATGCTAACTCATAACTATATATATATATATATATATATATATATATATATATATATACACAGTAGGTGTGTGTATACACAGACAGACATTATAATATATACAAATATAATAATTTATACAGTACACACATATTGTGTAAGCAAAAACTTTTAGGTTAGATGTGATTAATCGATTTGACAGCACTAAAAGCATATCAATTATCCTAAACTACTGTATGTAGCAGAATGGGAGTGTGAAAAAACCTCATCATAAGAGCCATTTGGCACACAACTTATGGGGTCTTGTGTTTAAATGGGAGACAAAATTTGAAAAAAGCAGCATTGACTTCTAAAAATTGTGAAGTTTAAAGCACAGAACCAGACAAATGCTGCCAATAGGATCCTTTGCAGCCCATAATATTCCTAATTGTGTGCATGTGCTTTGCTGTTGGTTGAAAGAAGAAAATAGCCTTGTGATGGAGTGTTTTAAATCAGTAAACACTCAAACACACAGATCACTCTTTTCCCTCGTCTGGTTCTCTGTTTCATCTCTCACCTGCTTGGCATCATCGTGTTTCTCAAAGCTGACAAAACCAAATCCTCTAGAGTTTCCCCTCTCATCCGTCATGACGCGGACGCTCAAGGTTGGGCCTAAAATAAAAAGAAAAGTGTGAAAGATGCAACAGAACAAGATAACAAGTTTCATCTATACTTCCATAAAACAAATCCTCACCGAATTTGCTGAATATCTCAGTCAGTGTCTCGGAATCCACATCTGCTCCAAAGTTCTTGATGTAAATGTTTGTGAACTGTTTTGCTCTCTCCTGATATTCAGCCTCGCGCTGCTTTTTCGATTTGAAGTGGCCGACGAACCTTAAAGGTGCGACAAATGAAACTCATTGTAATTAGTTACTGTACTTCAGTATCTTTTTGGCTACTTTGTACCTTGTCTGAGTAAGTTACTTTTACTCTCGACTTGACTACATTTTTGAATAAGTATATGTACTCTTTACTCCAACATTTGTAATGAGTATTACAAACTACATTTTGCATGTCACCTATTTCTAGGTTTATTTGTTACAAAAGCGATATCCCCATCTACAGGGCAATGAAGGTACTATATATTGTGTGCTTTTCCCTTGTTCACCCTTGTTTAAAATACTTTAATGTGAGTATGACAAGCCGTTTTAACTTTTAATCATTTCCAGGATATGAATTCTTGATATCAACAATTCAGTTTTCACTAGTTAAAATAATAGTTATTGATATCAGGAATTAGATTTCTTCTAGTAACAATGGCAATTTTTGATATCAGAAATTACATTTCAACTAGTAAAAAGTTTCATTCTTGATATCAACGATTCAATTTTAACTAAATGGCAGCCTATACAGTCCCTCCAGGATTTCACGATTTTTTTTTGTGATTTTTGCGATCAAAATGACTGATTTTGTGGTGGTAATTTCCCAAAATTTGTGAAAAAATTTGCGATTTATATATAACATTTACCATAATAGTATTCAGTCCTTCCAGAAAAACGCGGAGCTTTTTTGTGATTGTTGCGGGCAAAAATTGATTGATTAGCCTACTCGGCCCGTTTTCTTTAAAAATGCGATGGAATATGCGGGATATTTATGCAATTTTATGCGATGAAATTGCAGGAATTTGCAAAAATTGAGAGAACTTGCAAAAATTGTGGTTTGATGAAAAAGATTTCTCTTTTTCAGTGATTCCCCCAACATCCTGTTCTCACTAGGCTAATGTAAGAGACATTTCTTATTACTTCCTTTGATAAGCAAGCATACTACATCATAGAAAGTGCTGGGAATATTTAATTTCTCATCTTGTTTTATTTCAGACTATAACGAGTGTAAATAAGGTGTGGCCCCTTTAAGAGCTGTGCGCTCCCTGTTGAACTCTCTGCAGTGTTATATGTGTGCCTCGAACACCCCATGTGTGCGGGTAATTTCTGTTTGATGCTACTTCTTTTATCTTATGTTGTTTATTAAGTAACGATGTGACGGTAGAACGTGTGACAGACAGTTATACGAGTTCGATTTGTGAGATGTCAATCGCCTCCGTGAGTCTGTCCGGCGTCGCGTAATTGCGTCACTTCATAACGTTCCCATGGAAACAGAGGGAAATGGCTGCTCTTGTGTGAAGCAAACGGAACATTTTTTAACTTTCTACTAAAATACATGTGACTTTTTTTTGCAACGAAAATGCGAGGATTATGAAATTATGCAAACCCCGCATATTTTGCAAGGAAATCGGCAATTTATGCAGCGAAAGTGCGGCGTATTTGAAAAAATGCGGCCCCGCATAAATATGCAGACTTTGGCTGATTTTGCATTGAATTCAGCGATCGCATAATTGCGTTTTTCTGGAGGGACTGCCTATAGTGACATTTCACTAGTGAAAAATACAATTACAGATACCAGCAATTAAATTGTTGATATCAATAATTAAATTTTTTTATATAAAAAATGAAATTGTTGATATCAAGAACTCATATCCTGGAAATGAATAAAAGTTAAAACGGCTTGCCATATGTGAGTGCATTATCAGCTAGTTGCAGGATATTTGAAATGAGGACATGACGTCCAGACAGTGCATGTAGGCATTGACTTTTTTAGGCTTTAATAATAATTAACATTATTTTATTAACACTATATAGATGGCCTTTTTGAATGATATGGGTAATTTATGCCCCTTTTGAGCACTTGAGCTTAACTGAGAGATTTTGTAGACATCTAAAAGGCTGTTGTGTCGACCTTGATTTATTGCAATATTGAGGTTTTCAGTTTTATTTCAACTTTACAAAAAAATAAAATAAACACGTGATTGCTTGTGAGTGCATCTTTTATTTTACAGTACTTTAGTAGCCCATGTTAAAATCTATGGAAGCTTGTTTCCGCCATTGAACATATAAAAAAATTCGACATTTTTCTCACAATTGCGAG
The DNA here is from genome assembly GCF_988280905.1 of Pimephales promelas. Lineage (NCBI taxonomy): Eukaryota > Metazoa > Chordata > Actinopteri > Cypriniformes > Leuciscidae > Pimephales > Pimephales promelas. The sequence continues at coordinate 32,528,003 of NC_142780.1, forward strand.
GTAGTCAGAATTGCGAGAAATAAAGTCGCATTGAGGAAAAAAAATGACATAATTTAGACTTTTCATCTCGCAATTCTGACTTTATAAGACATAATTCCGAGTTTAAACCTCGCAATTCTGACATCTTATGTGAGATATAGGCTTTTGCGAGTTATCAGGCCAATTCTAAGGGGGGAAAATACTACGGTCCTTTACCCCCTCAGAATAGTTTATACCTCACAATTCTGACTTTTAAAACGCAATTGTGAGAAATAAAGTCAGACTTGCGAGATGTAAACTCGCAATTGTAAGAAGAAAAAGCTAAAAAGTCGCAATTTACCTTTTTATTTTCCATTCTATGGGGGAGCTTCTATAAAAATCAGGTTGTAGCCATTGGAATTGGTGACTTGCAGTGAAGTCATTTTTGCTGTGAGGTATCTGTAGCCTACTTTTCCCTAAGCTTTTCAGGTAACGTTACTCTTTTTAACTTTAAGACTCAACATGACGAAATCGATGCATTTAGTCACGACTTACACTTTCAGCTCGTTGATCAACATGCCGTTTAATTTCATGATGGCTTTTTCAGCAGCTTCACGCGTCTCAAAGTGCACATATCCAAAGCCCTTGGATCCGTTTTCATCACAACACACCTTAATGAAAAGAAACGTGCTTCAGATTCTCCTGCGCTGGATATTTATCTCTTATAAGAGCTGGAGGTGGAGAACGTTACTTACTTTACAGGACAAGATGTTTCCAAATGATGAGAAGATGTCAAACAGGCCCTCGCTGTCAATGGATTTCTGCAGGTTCTTGATGAAGACGTTTCCCACGCCACTCTTCCTCAGGGAAGGGTTTCGCTGACACCACATTAGACGCATTGGCTTGCCCTTCATGAGGTCAAAGTTCATGGTATCCAAGGCTCGTTCGGCTACGATGTAAAGGAGATCCAACGTTACAATGAATTTCTTGAATAATTGGATCATTTTAAGTGCAGATTTTCAAATGCTTTTTGTTTATTGATTCCTCGCAAATCAATAAACAAGTGGCAATCAGAAATGTGTCAGCCATATTCACTGCAAAAAATTGTCAGAAGTAGGCTATAAATATCTAAAAATTCTTAAATGCATAAATTGACTTGAGATGAAAAAAACATAACATGCAAACTGTAGCCTATAAAATGTATTTTTTGCTTTTAAAATAATCTGCCAGTGCATGGTTAAGAAAAATAATCTTGTTTTCTCTTTGAATTAAGTTTATTTTTCTCATCCCATTGGCAGAGATATGTAATCCTTAAATTAAATCTAACATTTTTAGAAAACAAGACTTAGGCTATCTAATGTAATTTTGCATATTAGATATGCATATTATTTTAACTTATATCAAAATGAAGTGAGTTTATGCTTACAGTGAGAAAAAATATTTGCCAATGCGCTCTGAAAAACAGCAGATATTTTTCAAGAAAAAAAATCACTTCATTCTTATTTTTTTCAGAAATGTAATTTTTTTTAACTAAACAATCCTTACATATGTTTAATTGAATAACTGAACAATCCTTAATCAATTATTCAATTGAAATAGGCTACAAGGTTATTCAATGCGTAAATCTTAAAATGCTTAATTTATTTGAGTGCATAATGGTAAGTTATATCAATTCATTCATTCCATTATAACTTGTTTCAAATATTGTTTCCTATGCTCTATGGAATAGCATGGAAAAAATACTAAAAATAGTAAATTCAAGAAAATCAGAAATTAGGCCTAGGTTACAGAAATTGACATTTACTGGAGTGACATAGGAAATTGACATTTACTGGAGTGACATAGGACTTTCTTTCTTTCTTGCTTAGGTAAGTTACAAAAATATTTCACGAAAGACTTGTGAAATCAATCACACTGGTCAGTAGATTAATAGTGTTATGGTGATGTTCTCAATCGTCTCACCATCAGTGGGTTTCTCGAAGTTCACATAGGCGTATCCGAGCGAGCGGCACGTGACTTTATCTCGACAGACTCGGACTGACTGAACCGAACCGACAGACCCGAAGCGCTCGAACAGCATGGCTTCAGTCACGTCCGGCTCCAGATCGCCCACATACAGCGAGCTGTTCACCCTCATCTTCATCAGATATTAGGAATATTATAATTAATGATCGATGCAGAACTGAAAGCATCCGAGATTCAATCTGCCAGACGCTTATAACGATCAACGAATCGGATTTAAAAGATTCAGTCAGATCATAAATAAACATTCCCGTTTATCTTCATCGTTTTATTCTGCGCTCTGAAAAACAACACAAAATCACATCTTGACATGGGCATGATTGCATTCATGGCGATTTTTATCTTATTTAACGTATTACAATTATACGTTTGAGTGTTTTTAGTGTCAATGCTTTATTGACTCGTTGTGGACCTTTTCTTGCGGTCACTTGTTGCATGAAAAGACTCGCGAGTTGAGAGTTTAATATAAAAAACTTTTTTGTGTTGCTCAAAAGGGTAAATCATGAACAAAAGTTTAATTTTAAGTGTTTTCAAGGATTTATTTTAATTGTTTGAAACATTTTAAGACCTCTCCATCTTAATCTTATTAGAATATGAATTTTGTATATTATAATATACCGTAGTGGTTAAAAGTCTGGAAACATTACTATTTTTTGTTTTTGAAAGAAGTATCTTATGCTCATCAAACCTGTGTTTATTTGATCAAAAATACAGAATAAAAAAATAGTAATATTTGTGAAATATTATTACAATTTAAAATAATGCTTTTCTATTTTAATATACTTTAAAACGTAATTTATTTCTGTTACCAAAGCTGAATTTTCAGCATCATTACTCCAGTCTTCAGTGTCATATGATCCTTCAGAAATCATTCTAATATGATGATTTATAATCAATGTTGGAAACAGTTGTGCTGCTTAATATTTTTTTGTAACTTGCATGATAGAAAAAGATAAAAAAAATAAAAAAAGAACAGCATTTATTCAAAATAAAAAAAATGTTCTATCACATTTTATTAATTTAACATCCTCGCTGAAAGTCTAATAAAAGTATACATTTCTTTAAAAAAAACATTTCTGACCACAAACTTTTAAACATAGGTGTATATTGTCACAAAAGACGTGTTTTAAATAAATGCTGTTCTTTTTTTTAACTTTCTAATCGCTAACAACGAGCTGTTGGTTTTGTAGTTGATGAAACAGCTTTATTCTAAGGTCACATAAGGTCCCGACACATTGTTTGGAATGTAAATGTTTATTAACACTTTGCCGGATTTTTACCCCAAACTTTCAATAGCAAAACATGACAAATATTGATAATGTAACAATAATAAATAATGTGTAAGAAACATAACACATGAGTGCGGTGTGTGATGTGCTCTGTTCGTGTAACAGCAGATGGCAGAAGAACACAAACCCACTGAAGGTCAATTTCAGCACGGATCGTCTGTTTATGAGTGTTCGTACACCAAAGTCCTCTGCTCCGCTAACATTCATATTCATCTTGTGTTGTGGCATCCCTTAAAGTCCCTGAGCGATCTCATCTGCAGGCTTCAGCATCATTTCTAGTGTTCATCAGTATCTGCTGTGTTCATCTGTCGCAGTCACAATAACATCCATCCAGATTCTCATGGCTTCGGCGCTGTGAGCCACGAGGAAAAACAGACGCTCGTATGTTTTCACACAGAAGGTGAGACTGGGCCGTGGAGACTGAGAATGGGAAATACAGAAATGTGTCAGAAACCCTGATAAACAGTGGTTTTACCACATGACCATGGGTTACTCTGCTAATTAGTTAGGGTCCTTGCACACTGAGCCCGAAATTTTCGTACGCGTTTTTTCGTATTCGTGATTAGGTGGCTCTGAATTGTCAAAACATCATTCAAAATGCTTGATAGAGTTGCGAAAAACGCAGAAAATCGAACCCGATCTGAATTGTGCTATGACGGACGTGATTGACAAAACATGAGGTTGTATTTATTTTTTAACGTGCGGAAATTCTGGACTAAGTGTACAAGGGCCTTTAGAGTCAATCATTTCAGACTGTGGTCAGTTTTTACTCCATAGGAGGAGGCGTATGAACTCACTGATGTAGCTGTTCGTAGATGATCGTAATAAACCTCCTCGATGGCCTGAAAGTAAATGACCCCTTTGAGTTTCTTCTCATCTAGTTCTGAGAAAACAACGAAAAGAACATTGAGATTTCAATGAGAAAGCAGCAGATATTCATCGGATTTCAGCTGAAGTGTACTATACACTGGGAATACTTTCAGTGTGACGTGTTAATCCAACTTTCTGTCAGCCAAACCCTGTAGATGTCAAATGTTTTTCTTGCAGTCTCCCCAAGATAGTCAATATTTCAATAATTGAAGTATAAATTCACATGTTCACGGTTCTCTGATGACGGTTAATGGTCACATTCAGGGTTACGATAGTCAACTAAAACTATACAAAATAAATTGTTACTACTAATATAATAAACAATAACTGAAATAAAATAAAACATAAAATTAATCTTTTTTTTTTCAGCAAGTTGCCAAAGCAACATTTCTCATTTTCATTTGGTTTTTAACTTGATGTACTAAGTAAAAATAAAATTGAACTAAAAACAACTAATACAATTTCAAAAACAAACATAAAAATTACTAAAACTTGCATAAAAATGATTATAAAAAAAAAAATCACATGCAAGTAAACAGATAAAAAAAAAATGTTTTATTGTTGTTGTTTTTTTTTTTGTCAAATCCTTGAGTTTTTATTTTGGCGAATATTGGTGAAATGCAGAACTGTAGGAAATGATGCAAATGTGAACTATTTAAACATTGGGATTGAATAATTATTAGCTTTGAACCCCCTCTGGAAAACAGTGTTAATGGAAGCATGGTTGTAATATCTTCTCTTTTCCTCACCGGTGTAGTATGCCAGTCTCTGGTGGTCCAGATCAAAGATAAACCACCTCCTCCTCCACGTCTTCACTCGACCTCCGCGCTTGGTTAGAAAGCCGCCACACCGCCGGGGAGACAGATTAACTCCCATACACCCGGTCACGTTATGACCCAGAGACTCCACGTGAGCGCGCAGGTCAAAGTTCGCCGTCAAAGAAAGCGGGACACCCAGCTGTACAGAGTAGAGGAAATAAACAAGATATAAGCACAACTGAAATGAAAATGCTCAGATTGAAACATGCAGTGTTTCCTGTGCTGATTTTGGGGGGATATTCTACAGATTCAACAGAATGGGATTAAAAATAGTATAAAGCGTATTAAACGGAGTACTCTTAAAGGTATAGTTCACTTTAAAAAGAAAATTGTGTCCTCATTTACCCACTCTCAAATTATTTCAAACCTGTATGAGTTTCTTTCTTTTGTTGAACACAAAAGAAGATATTTTGAATGAAGAATGTTGGTAACCAAACAGTTGATGGACCACAATGCAACATTGACACTATTATTGACCTGAACTGAATCGACATTAAATCCGACTTGAGCTGAATATGAGGCTATTATTTACACAACACATTTTTCCATTCTACTGCGCTACCATGTAAACACGCGCTAGACGGACATGATTGCGCTCACGCTAACGTCTCCTAATTTTTATTTATTATAAATGTTATATCACTGTCTTCGATAAAGTTTTGTTTATCCATTTATGGTGTTTTTTTTATTATTTTGGGGGTATTTTTGAATTTATTTACTTCAAAAAGTACCATATTTTCTATGAAAATTATCCTTATTTTTATGTTTTATTTAAAAAAAATGTTTTAACTACATTAAAATATCATTCCAATAAGTTTTTAGAGCTAAAAACTAAAGATGAAGTGACTTTGCTGTCACCTGGTGTCTTATTTTAGAATGCTCTAAATTAGTTTTTCCCATTCATTTCTATGGGTGCCATTTTGGACCAAAATACAAGATTAAGGAGTTGTTTTTTTTCCACCCACTTAACATTGTAGAATTGAGTCAAAAAAATGGTGTGTGCTCAGGAGGCAAACATAGGAAAAGTAGCCAAGTCTTGTACCGCTCAGATCAAGGGAAGTATTTTTTTTCAAATAAATCAAAACTATTTTGCCCACATATCTGTCCAGAACACGGTTTTAGGGTTAAAAGACACGTCTCGTGGTTTTCAAAGCAAAAATGTGTTCTGTGTGAACCAGCCCTAATGAAACTATTGTCTTCTGTAGAGCTGCTTTACTGAAACTGAATTTACTTGAAATTAATTTTGCAACATTAACATGGTTATCTTCCTGTTTACTACTGCCATCTGTTCGAAGACTTATAATGTAAGTATATATGTTTGAGTCAGACTTTGGGCCCTATTTTAACGATCTGAAACGCAAGTATCAAGTAAATTTGTGGGCGGGTCTTGGGCCCTGTTGCCATTTTACCGGAGGGACAACGCGCAACGCAACACTGACTTTAGACCAGGTTTTTTCTGGTCAATGGCAGAATTGTTTTCTGAAACACCAAAATAGTACTAGAGATTGTTTGTGCCGAAACACGCCTCCTTTTAGCACCGACCCGCCCAGGGAGCGCAAGTTCATTTCCTAGTTTACCGACATGCGTCTGTGGAGGGAGTGCAAAATAGGAATGATACATGCGCTAGTGTACGAAGTCATTTGCACTGGGTGCAAGATAGGGCCCTTACAGTTTGACAGAACAAATCACTGTCAGCTTTCAATATATGGAAAACGAATCTCCATTTGTGTTTCACGAATGTAAGAAAATACATGAGGGTGAGTAAATGAGTAAATGGTGTATTTTATTTCAGTAGTGTCAATCCTCAGACGTACCTCGGGCGTCCTGTGCGGTGAGTTCATTTGCAGCCGCTCCTCAGCAAGTGGCTCTAGTTTTGATGCATCCGTGTGTGTTTTGAAAGATTGCCGCTCCTTCTGTCTGTGTTGCTCAGCTAACAGCCGCTGACGCTCCTCCTGCATCCAGACAAACGGAGACGAGAAACTGCCGTCAGACTGTGTTAGTTTGGATTCCTTTGGAAATATTTTCATTGGTGGAAAAACAACATATGAATTGGCCAAACTTTCACTTAATCACATAATCTCACATAATATGCCTTATTCACGTCAGCGCCATCTTTGATTTTTAATGAGAATGAAAGCGAGGCTGTGAGGGATAGACATGCATCTCTTCAATGGGCTGTACTGTTATTTAATGTGTTTTCGGATTGTTCTGCTCATGAAACACTGGAAAAATATCTTTCCAAGAAATTTTAGTTAACAAAAAACTCCTGACAATGTAAGCTGTGGAAAATTGTAAGTAATCTAGCCGCTTTATTCAGCTTTTTACAGCGGATGCCAGCGGAAACATGGTAAGTCTATCCCTCACAGCCTCACTTTCATACCTGTCATGGCGCTGCTCTGAATAAGGTCTATTATCTCACATAATTCAGATTTCATCGAATAACCTTGATCAATCAATAATTGTGACGGGCCTATTGGATGAAAGTCTCTTTTAAATGAGGAAATGCAAAGGTAAATGTTGATGGAGCTGCTGCACGAACAATTGCGCTGTTGGTCTCAAAATAAGTCATGCGATCATATGCACAGCTGAAGATGCGAGTCAGCAGATGAATTATTGATTTTGTTGACATTATATTAGAAAAACAAACAAGCAGATGTCTCTTGTGAGCTCTTTAACACTGATGATGATCTATTTTGCGGTTTTGTATGATTTGCAGTCATCAGTATTGTTGTGGTTGTGTCGGGTCAGTAACTCACTCTCTCTTTCAACAGACGTTCCCGCTCTGCTTTGGCCTCTCTGAGTTTCCGTTCGATCTCCACCAAATCCAAGAGGTTCTGAGGGCTGTAAAGGTGAAAGGTCACGTGATCCGATTTTAGATTTTAAGGAACTCTTAATACTAATGCAATTAATGTCCAATAAAGGGACATAATTACACGTAATTAATTACATTTTCCCATATTCTGTGACCTAATCTGAAGTGAGAACTATTTATGCTTAATAAGTTGTTAACAAAGCATTATCTATCTCTTTACATATGAGCCAATTAAACAATAACACTTAATTACAGTGAAAAGGAATGAAGAACTCAGTATTTGTACAGTCTATTAATGTATTAAAGGAGTAGTTCACTTTTTAAACTTTTGCTGATAATTTACTCAGCCCCTTGTCAATCAAGAAAAGAAAAGAAATTAAGGTTTTTGATGAAAACATTCCAGGATTTTCTCCATATAATGGACTTCATTGGGAACAAACCGGTTCAAGGTCCAAATGAGAGTTTCAGTGCAGCTTCAAAGGGCTTTAAACGACACCAGACGATGAATAAGGGTCTTATCTAGGACCCTTCGAGTCATGACTCGAAAAAAGATTCGTTCATTTTGATGAACGAGTTCGAACAGGAGAGTCATGAATCCTCATCACAGAACAGAGCAAGGTGACCATTTGAACTTATAAAACTTAAACTTTAGTATTTATGTATTAAATGAGCGATCGTTTCACTTGATAAGACCCTTTTTCATCGTCTGGAATCGTTTAAAGCCCTTTGAACAGTTTGCAGTTTGCACTGAAACTGTCTTTTGGACCTTGACCATTTGGTTCCCATTGAAGTCCATTATATGGAGAAAATCCTGGAATGTTTTCATCAAAAACCTTCATTTCTTTTCGACTGAAGAAAGAAAGACATGGACATCTTGGATGACATGGGGGTGAGTAAATTATCAGCAAAAGCTTTTTTAAAAGTGAACTACTCCTTTAACTACAGTTTAAAAACTATTAATTGACCATAAACTAATAGTTTGCAAATTATTAATAAGGGCTTTGTTACCAAATATATATATATTGCTTTACATGAGTGTTCTGAATGTATGCAAATAAAGCTGGATATACTTAAATACACAACTTCATATATATTTATGGGCTTATATAGTATATAATACATAATAAATTATAATAAGAGATTCAATTAAATTAAAGCCATTATTATCTAAACATCTTCCCTTCTGGCAAAGCAATGAAATTTAGATGTTTGATGTCATTTTTTGGTTTACATGCATCACTAATGAGACACACTAGTATGTGATTTACTTCATTTAGATCTGTTTCTCACACAAATCCTTTGACTAGAAGACACGAGTCATATGGACTCTGTTATGGTGAATTTTGTCTATTGAAATTTGACAGTCCAGGTCATGGACTATGAATGAATTGTTGTTGTATGAAAACAAGCTACATTAAAATAGTGCTTATTAAAGCACTAGTAATAAAGCTGCATTAAAAATGCTCCTATTATGTTCCAGGCCAGGGTATAAAGTTCCCAGAATTCACCCACACGCACTAAGTTTAATGTTTACTCACAAAAACTTCAGATTCATACGCCTCAAATAAAAGGTTTTTCACACCCATGTAAACACACACCTGTTAGAGCTTCATGTACAGATTATTTAGTATTATGATTATTATGATAGGAACACAAAGCCAGGCTGCTGTTCTGTGCCACTCACCTGGGCGCGCGGGAGGTGTTGGCGCTGTTGCATGGCGCGTGAGAGCCGTTCCCATCGGTCTGCGCTGATCTCAGCCCATTATAATGTCCATTACTCAGTCTGTGGGTGTGATGAGGAAGGCGAGGCGACAGAGCCTCTGAGGATGGTCTATCTGGAGTCATTCGCACCGACACTGCCATATGAAAGCAACGGGACACATTACATTTACATTCAATCATTTATTAGGCGCTTCTGGCTAATAAACATACAATAATTAGAATCACCTTTAAAAATAATGTTAACTATGGAGTTTTTGCAAAGAGATTGATTCTCCAAAGGTGGAAACTGGACATTTAATGTGTGATTAGGTGAGAATGAACATTATACATTGAGAGATTATGATCTTCCAATAATGATAAATTAGATTTCTATATCGTATTTCTGTACATTTACATTTATTATAATTTTTGATTTAGTTTATCTATTCATGTCTTCATGCTGTAACCACTGTGGTCTTTTGACTTGACTAACCTTCTTGTATTGTACGTATCATATTACATTTATTTTATTTGTTATTTATGTAGATTTAAAATTTACCATTCTGTTAAGCCTTGCCTTATCAGAATACTTTTTTTTAGTTTTTATGTATAAAAAAATAAATACCAGGAACCATTATAAAAGTTAAAACGTTGGTGTACAGTACTGACAATGAGATTTTACCCATCTTTTACAATTCTTAAAAAAAGTTTTTTATATTCTAAAAAAAAAAAAAATTCAGGTCACATGATTTCATGGAAGGAAAAACCACAAGCAATATATCAAACAGAAGCAAGAAGAGTTATGAAATGAGGTTCAACCACTCTTAATAGGTGTTTTGTTGTCTAGTAGTTTGCAGCAAATGAGTTTTAGTAGTTTGCAGCAAAAATCAAGTGACCTGAATTTTTTTTTGAGAATATAAAAAAGAATATTTTTTTAAGAATTGTAAAATATGGGTAAAATTTCATTGTCAGTACTGTACGCCAACGTACAGCACAGTACTGACAATGAGATTTTACCCATCTTTTACAATTCTTAAAAAAAGTTTTTTATATTCTAAAAAAAAAAAAATTCAGGTCACATGATTTCATGGAAGGAAAAACCACAAGCAATATATCAGAAAGCTTCAGCAAGAAGAGTTATGAAATGAGGTTCAACCACTCTTAATAGGTGTTTTATTGTCTAGTAGTTTGCAGCAAATGAGTTTTACTATGGCTCAAACACACTGTGGTATCCTGACCTGTATGCAACACACACAAACGTTGTGTTTTCATGTTTTACGGGGACTTTCCATAGACATAATGATTTGTATGCTGTACAAACTGTACATTCTCTCCTCCTACACTAACCCTACCCCTAAACCTACCCATCACAGAAAACGTTCAGCATTTTTACATTTTCAAAAAACATAATTTATTATGATTTATAAAATGTTTTCCTCATAGGGACCAAAAAATGTCCCCAAAAGTACAAGGATTTTGTGGGGACATTTTCTCTTTCCATCATCATCATCATCATATAAAAGGTGAAATCAAATCAAATCAGGAAGTGCAATAAAATAAAGTCACATCCCATAATTCAATCATTAACTCATAAGATTTCAGGTAGCACTTTATTTTATAGTCCTGCTCTGCATGTATATAATGTACTTATTACAGCAATTACAATAACTGGGTTATAACTAGGTATTAACCCTAAACCTAAACTTAACCTCATATTACCAGTACTTTCTTAGGTAAGTACGCTGTTAATACACATACTTTAAAATAAAGTGTAACCAGGTTTCTTACAGACTAATCTATGTAAAGAAGGTGCACATGAACCTTCGCACAGACACTTTTCCATAGAGTTTCTTTGTTTGATCAATTCCTTCATGAGATAAACGACTGTCAGGATTATTATAGACAAACAAAAGCACAACTGTGTGCAGTTGCAGTGGCTCCACTCGCTTTTCCAGTGTGTGTCAGCAACACAGACACACCTTAACGAAAAAACACTGACAAAAGCTTTTCACAGCTAATAAGCCACGACATGCAGGACTGACGTTTGGCTGTTGTACTTAGTTTTCTTGTTTTGCATGCTGCCTGTTGTCTGTGCATTCATCCTCTTGCACAATTGTGTTTCTGTCTGACCTACTTACAGTCTGAGCGCCAGTTTATCACACCAGATATTTGTGTTCAAGCATCATTGCAATATATCTCAAAGCTTCACCTGATTGGTGTGCTCACCTTGCGCGGAGAGAGGTCTATCTGAGACTTTCCTATGCGAGCTCCGTCTGCGGGGTAAGCTGGTCGTGTCCTTCGATGATTCCTAGGGACATGGTTTTGAACACAGTCAATGTGCTGACCGCAGCAAACTCATGAATCGCTAAAGGTCTAGATGTCAAACCATCTAATGCACATTCACAGTGTACCTGTGCTGCTTTGTGAATGGTCAGAGGGCTGAGTGACATCATGCAGGGGGTGGATCCAGTGATGTTGGACCAATCAGTGAGAGGCTTCTTCTCTTTCAAAATCTACAAAGGCAAATGTCCTTGATGTTTAGCATGTGAGTGAGAGACACATCCTGACCAATGCTGTTATATTAGTCACATGAAGAGGTACAATATTAAACCAAAAACTTAGGCTACAAGACAATAATAACTGAAGTTATTAAGACAACGCATTACCAAAACATAAATGATCACAATAAGACATTAAACTACATTCATACAGGAAAGAGGCTCTGTCCTAGTGCACTGCCATGCTGTCTACATACTGGTAGTTAAAAGCTGTGTGTGTCATAGAAACAGAGGATTCACAACTGATTTCAATAGAGTTTGGCATTAGAATGTTGTTGTTGTAAATGTTAGGAGCATAAAAATACACACGACACTCAAATAGTGGGTAAATTACATTTTAAGTATTATTTTTAGCTTTTCATCAACTCAAAAAATAGACATTAAATGATAAAAATGTAAAATTAGAATACGTAAAAACATTAAAAAAAACATTAAATATTGTATTTGTTGTTATTTGAATAATTTAACAACACATTTGCATGTTCATGGTTAGGTACATGCAGGTAGTCATGTGACCAATAACTCCCATTAGACAGGGTATATGCAGGAAACTTGAAGTTAATTTTAATACCTTTTCAAGACTTTTTCAAGACCTCAATATTTTTTAATACCTCACCGCCACTTCAAGCTGTAACCATTTACATCATTGATACTCAGTTTTAGTTTGTGATAAAGACTACAGACCACTCTGATACAAAAAAATCAAATAGGCTGGGATAGTAAATCAAAGCAAAGTTTATTAAACTTCCCCATTCTGTTCATGAGTTCACCAACCTTCTATTAAAACATTTCGGTGCATTGTTTTTTATGTAGCTGTTAGTTTTTTCTATAAAAATGACTAAATTCAGACACTTTTACGATGTTTTTGGGACTCAAACTGTTGGACAGCTAATTCAGAAAAAATATTTTCATAATTTAAGACTTTATAAAGCCATGATAAGACTTTTTAATACTTTTTAAGGGTCTTAATTTTCCCAAAATTGGTTTATCACCTTTTAATACTTTTCAAGATCCCGTGGATACCCTGTTAGAGAACTTTGCACATACAAATGTGTTGTTAAACTATTAAAATATTAACTTAAAATTTCAGAGGGGGCTGAAAATAAAAATATTTTAGGTCAAATAACAAAAATGTTTGGGAACCCCTGCAATATGGTACGTCCTGCTCCATAATGGATACATCCAAAAAAGGCATCTTAAGAAGGCAGCTGTTACCTTTATAATCATTAAACCCAGAAGAGAATTATGCATTTTAATAAATAATGCATTTTAGGAACTTCCCATGACTCTTTAAAATAGCATTTTTTTTTTTTTAATTTTCAGGAAAATCTGAGTGATTTTAGGGGTTTTCTTCCCGTCTTCTGAGATTTTTTCAGCTGTTTAATGGTGCAGCAGGTGAAAATGGTGCGTCTGATCACTTAGTAAAGTAACAGCAGAACTCATCACATCAACCAGTGCTGATATTGCTAAAACTAAAATACAATTAAAATAAGTTAACAGAAATAATATACAATATAAAAAAGTTAACTTTTTTTTTTTTTACTAAAAAATGACTTAACCGAACAACCAAGGAGAACTTTGCCGTGAGTATATCACTATCAGGGCCTTGAGAGTTAATATAAGTAATAGTCCTAGTGATTTATGACTTTATAACTGCAGCTTCAAGTTAAGCATCAATCCCACCCTCTGACTCACAGACACTCGTTTACAAAGTGCCACGGCAGATCAAACTATCTTTACTTAAAATATTAATTTCCTGTCATCTGAAAGCCAGATTTTTCCTAATATATCGGTACTAGCATTATTAGCAGAACACATTTTATACATGGGTAAACCAATTGTTTATTCAATAATTCAAGAAGGTCCAGACAGCTCTAGATCGCAGCCTCTGACTCACAGACACATGAGCGACTCCGAGGAACACATTCCTGTCTTTATTTCCTCCAGACCGTACATACAGACAAATCAGTCATAATTCAGTTAGACAGTCCGTCATGTTACTAGTTAACAGCTGCTTTATCCTCAATCCTGTCTTCTGTAAAGATCCCTCCCCACATTCCCTGTCTTTCCTGATCTGTCAAATCTGCGTGCCAGAATTAGATTTTTACAGAGCAGATTCACATCTCTTGAAGTACATTCAGACAGAAACACTCACCAGACGTGTGTTGAGTTTTGTAGGATATCTGCTTTCTATCGCTCAGTCCTCTCACACTTCCTGTGGTCCTTCCCTTCTCTGGGAATCCTGCCCTCTCGGACTCTCTCTTCCCTATCAGTAATTCATTCCTCCACCTACTTTATCCGTGACTGTAGTGTAACTATAATCACTATAACATAACTAAACGCTAGCATTAAAGCTGAGTCTGCGTGTCGACAACTTCCTCTTAAGTATTGAGTTTTTATTGCTATATTTTCATTGTAATTTTAGTCATTTTGGTTTGTTTTTTTGGTGACAATATAATAGATAATGATATAATATAATAAGGTTCCATTTGTTAAGTAAGGGATAATGTTGTTATCGCAGAATAAACCCTGACACAGTGATCAGGACTACTTGCCATATAATTAGACTCGAAATATTGACTTGATTTGAAATGTTTTATTAGCTCTTTAAAAAGCAAAGAAAGCAGTTGCTAACAAGCGGCAAGTTCAAACTAGATGGAAATTGAAGGGATTTGGTAAAGTAATGCCACATAATACACAGCATATCACCACATCAGTAATTATAAGGATACGAGATATTGATTTTAGAGAAAACTGTTTTAAAATCTTACCTGTTTATATCTTTTAACCCTTTATGACCTGCCATAGAACAGTTCCACCAGAGTATATCTTTCTATTTTTACATGCTGTGCTGTCATTCTTTTGAGCATTTTCACATGCCATACATCAAAATAATCCTTACTTTCTCTACTTGAAGGCTATGTTTGTAATAAATCAATAGTACCTAGATAAATATCTCAAAAATGCAATAAACAAAAAGAAAAACAATTTTTTTGAAAAAAAATCTCCTTATTTTATTCAATACAAAAAAATGATAAATGTAAACCTCAAACTTGTCAATGAGAAAAATGTGCATAAAACAGTTTAAAACTATACAGAATTGATTTGAACTGTTTACATCGCTTAGTTTTTAAGATACACTCATTTAAAAAAGGGGAGTAAAATGCCATATGTAAAATATTCAATTACATTTGTGGTCAAACAGATAACATTTTGCTTTTGAACATTGATTAAACATTGAATTGGTTAGAATATAAATTAAATAGACCCTGTCAGAACAATTAATAATAAAATAAATATAACATAAATAAATAAAGGCGATGAGCAGAAGGAATTCGGTGCGTCCGTGTACTTTCATTTTGACATAACGTTGCGCGCATGCGCACACGTGTGTGTGTGTGTGGGGGGGGGGGGGGGGTGCGTGTGTGTGTGTGAATGTGCTTGTATTTGCGAGTGTATAAACGAGAAAGAAATGATAGAATGAAGCAATGGTAAAAAGACAATAATGATAAGAAGGAACATATAGCAGATGGGAGTCAAGTGCGAGTCAAACCTATTATATATTCAGTCAAACGCATGGCCAAAAGACGCTGCTTCTGACGTCACTACATGCGACACAAGCTGGGGTCAAAGTGCACAGGAAGTGATGTCGTGATCAGTCCATGGATCCGTCATCGGAAGACGCAACTACCAATTGCGGATCTATAGCACATGTGTGCAAAGACGTGCAATGCATTTTTGTGTGTTTTTTTGGAAACGCGCATTATTACAGACTCATTAGAGGGTGGAAACCGCGCAACATGAGCATGTTGAGGCTTGATCTGCCATGTGCACCGAACGTGATACCTCAATGCGCCATCGGAAGGCGTTACTATCAATCGCAGATCTACAGATCATGTGTGCAAAGACGTGCAATGCATTTTTGTGATTTTTTTGAGAAACGCATTTTGCGCATTTTGTACAGACTCATTAGAGGGTGAAAACAACGCAACATGCGCATGTTGGAGGCTTGATCTGACAATTTTACATCTCTGGTTTTGTATGCAAAAAGAATGATTGAGCTAGCCACTTGGTTTTAGTTTCTATAGGCTGTTAAACAGACACACGCAAACCGGAGCGCCGACGCTCCCGTCGGTCTTAAAGGGTTAATCCATTTCAGTGTACAAAACAATCATTGTAAAATAGCAGCAGCTGCGTTTGTATGAAACAAGAGATTCCCGGATTACATTAATATTTTATTACCTCACCAAACGCAAAACTTCCACGAGGAAAAAAACGTTCCTAGCAAGCATTTAGCACTGACTTCGGTTACCCAGGTGAGCTTGTGTGATCAGTTTTTACTGGTTGACCAATCAGAATCAAGTATTCCACAGAGCCGCGTAATAACATTTGTTTACATGAACTAGAGTTTTACTTTAGCACACCTCTTCTCCATCTCTCGGTTCGAGGGGAGTAGTTAAGCATTTTCAATGTCAAACTGACGTCATCAGAGAAGGAACACCATTTAATATCGTAAGTAACTTTTCAGATTTTGATTAAAGATTACAACGACAAACTATTGTTGGTAACACTTTACAATAAGGTTCATTAGTTAACATTAGTTAACTACATTAGTTAGCATGAACTAATAATGAACAGCACTTATACAGCATTCATTAATCTTTGTAAACGTTAATTTCAATATTTACTTATACTTTATTAAAATCTTATTAACATTAGTTAATGCGCTGTGAACTAACATGAACAAACAATGAACAGCTTTATTTTTATTGTAAAATGTATTGATCATGGTTAGTTCATGTTAGTTAATACATTAACTGATGTTAACTAATGAACCTTATTGTAAAGTGTTACCCTATTTTTTTTCTGTATATTAACTTTAATACATTAATTGGATTAATTGTTCACCACAAGATTAGTAATATGCGCTAACAAAGTAAATAGGGTCAATTTTAATTTTATGACGTCTTTAAGCTTAAGCAATTTTAATACCTCAACTTAAACTAAACGAAATTTGAAAATTTGAAATTTGAAAAAATAAAATGTTTTGTTATATTCTATTTTCTTTTTGTAAACATTTAATTTATTGCAACTCACATAAATGTTTTTTTTTTTTTTTAAGTATTTTTAGTTTTGTTTCTAACAGCACTGGTTGATGAGAAGTGTTTTGGTACGTTACCATTTTCACCTGCTGCACCATAAAATAGGTGAAACAAAAATCCCACAGACGTGCATTGAAGGAGGAAACCCAAACCAGACCAGAAGATCAGGAGATAGGAGTTTTTTTTTAGAACATGTAAAGCCCTAGTTTTGTCGTGTTACTGAAGAAGCGTGTAGGACGTCTTACCTTATGAGACCTGTGGCGCAGCTCTGTTCTCTCTTGCCTGAGGGAATTCAAAGCTTTATCCTTTTCTTGTTCCATTTCCTTGAGCTGTTTTTCTAGTTGCTGGACTCGTTCCTGCAAGACAGCGACGTGACCATTAAACCATTTTCAGCATGAACAGAAACTTCATATGAAACTTACACATCCAGCAATAAGCCGAGGTCCGGTGTGTTAAGGACTCATGAACCATGGTTTGGTTTGTGTGGCACTGATGGCATATACTCAAAGAGAGAGAGGAGTCAAAGTCGGTGTGGTGCCGCCCACTCGGCACACTGAGCTGACAAGTCAGGGTCAGAGATCTGTCACACAGAGCAGCTGAGTCAACGAGCACTCATGCACTGCTCTGACACTCTCACCTTGAGCGCTGGCACGACGTGACAAAACTAGATCACTCCTATTATACTCAATGGACACTAGATGCTCCTGATGCGGATTTAACACGTGTACAGTTAATGGACAACCTGCTATTTTACCCCCCCATCTTCTTATTTTGAAAGAAGTCTCTCCTGCTCACCGAGGCTGCATTTATAGACCATTTTGCAAGATGTAAACAAAACTGGTCCAGAAGCACTTCCTGTTTCAGTTTTTTAACACTACATAAAAGCTGGGATAAAATACAACCAACAGAACATATAAAACTGAATCAAAAAGTTAAACAAACATCTTTAAGATTTTTTTCTTTACATGTGAAATAAAGAAAACAGTTACAAACTGAAACAGGAAGTGTTTCTGGACCAGTGTTGTTTACATCTTGCAAAATGGTCTATTGATAAAAAAATAATAATAAAAAAAAATAAAAAAAACTGTAATATTGTGAAATATATTATGACAATTTAAAATGACTGTTTTCTATTTTAATATATTGTATTTTGAAATGTAATTTATTCCTCTGATGAAAGCTGAATTTGTAAAATATTCCTATGAATTTTTAGCATCATTACTCCAGTCTTTTAGTCACATGACGCTTCAGAAATCGTTCTAATGTGCTAATTTTATGCAAAAAAAAAATTAATTCGTCAATGTTGAAATCTTTTTGAAAAAAAAGTTCAAAAGAATAGCATTTATTTAAAATATAATCTTTTGTAACATTCTAAATGTCTTTACTATAACTTTTGATCAATTTAACTCATCCTTGATGAATAAAAGTATTGATTTCTTTTATTTATTTCCCCCCAAAATAAAATTTTAATTCTTGATGACCCCAAACTTTTGAAGGGTAGTGTTTAATATTACAAAAGCTTTCTATTTCAGATAAATGCTGTTCTTTTGAACTTTCTATTCATCAAATAATCCTGAAATAAATAGTAAAAAACTGTTTTCAACATTGATAATAATCAAATGTTTCTTGAGCATCAAATCATCATATTAGAATTATTTCTGAAGGTTCATGTGCATACAGTAAAAAAAAGTAAAAATGTAAAAGATTATATTTAAAAATATTAATTTTAATAGCATTCATAATAATTAAAAATTCATAAATATTATAATACAATGTAATTTCATATTAAATTACCATTTTTAAATATTGTTTATGTGCAATATATAATTACATTACATTAAATTGTAATGAATACTATTCAAATTAATTATTATTTTTAAATATTGTTCAAGTGCAATATATTTATTTTGTTAAATATGGACGAAAGCAGCTTATAAGAGCAGCACTGCAGACAGTCACCAAAGAACTCCATGTAACCCCATTCAATTCAATGTATCTCTCTCAGTCAGTCTAGTCTCTCTCTTTTGTGGCTGATGTCATTACCTTGTTTACTGCATCATGTGACTGTGTTTGGTCTGTCAGAGTTAGCAATAGTTAAACCCATGCTCAGTGTGGCAGTCTGGCTCTACTGATGACATAGCAGTCAATGAGAGTGTCCAGTTTTTAAAACATCGATGTTTAGTGTGAAGTTGACTCACAACTCTGATTTGGCAGGTATTGTGCAGCACTAAGTGTGATGTGCTCGTATAGTAATAAACATGAACTGTTAAGCAAATAAAATGATAGGTTCTACAAGACAGGAGTATAAACCATGGTAAATGATCGTGTTCATGATGAGTTGATGTGTAATCTAGGTGCTTCTGTCAGATAAACTCACCTGAGATGTGTTGTGCATGTGCTGTACTCTGGTTATCTCTCGCTCTATGACCGTTTCACTTTCTCCATTATCTCCTTCTCGCTCATCTTCTACTCCGCTTTCCAGCTCAAGAATGTGAAACTCCATGTCTTCAAAAGCTCGCACTGTGGCTTCCAGCACATCCTTGTCCTGAATACAAAACAAATACAGACAAAATACTTCAAAATCATAAGGGAGCAAGTCACCGTTCATGACAACACATGCAGACTAGATCTGTCAGTCGAGATTTTTATGCTTTTGTTTCTCTGCATCAAAAGTAATTGCAAAAATACTGACTTATAGCTTCAAAACAACACTCTTCCCATCTGTCATTGCTCAGTCAATCGGACTCACATGACTGGTTGAGTCAGAAGTCAGTGTCACATGATCCTTCAGAAATCTTTAAGTGTGTTCCATATGCTTACAAACCACTCTCGTAGTACTTTGATGTCATACCCCGATCAGTCTACACAGGTCGAACAGACCTATTCTAATATGCTGATATTATTATCAATGTTGAAAACAGTTGTACTGCTTCACATTTTTGAGGAAAGTAAGTACTTTTAATCAGAAGTGCTAGTAAAGACATTTATAATGTTACAAAAGTTTCTACTTCAAATAAAAGCTGTTCATTTCTATTGAAATGAGCTGTTCCATTTCTATTGTTAACTTTCTATTCATCCAAAAATCCCGAAAAAAAATCATGATTTTTACAAAAATATTACGCAGCATAAACTGTTTTCAGTATTGATAATAAAAGCCATTATTAACGGGGACCTATTATGATTGTAGGCGGGGCTTGTTTCAATGTGACGTCACATTGAAGCCCGTTCCTAACTGGCTCATTTTGAGACAAAGTTTCAGATTTATGGGTAAAATAACAGAGTGGATGGATTTTTATCACAATAGGGTGGTAACACATAAATATGAGTTCAAGTGAATTTTGCATAACAGGTCACCTTTAATAATTGAACACCAATAATAACTGAGCAGCAAATTAGCATATTAGCATATGAAGACTGCAGTAATCATGCAGTTATCGACCACCCCTAGTTTGTCATCACCTTTTGCAGCTGAAGCAGCATTTGCTCCCGTTGGTCTTCTGGCTGTGAGGGAATCTGTTTCTCCATTTCCTCACACTTCATCTTCATCTCCTCCACCTTCAGACGCTGCTCCTCCAGCTGAACACGATCCTGAAGGAAAGCACGTTTTCAGCTGCGTTTTTTATGAAATACGCATTTCATCTGTAAATCAAGCTGTGAACACATCAAATACAGACCTTCTGTCTGTTGGCCAAGCGCTGGCTCTTTCTTTGGCTGTCCTTCTCTTGCAACACCTGCAGGTGATCTGTGTGTCTGCGCAGTCGCTCCTGCTCTGCCTGCAGTTCCCCTCTCAGCAGAGCCACCTCCAGCTGCAGCTGCAGAAGAGCAAACACACGGGTCACTTTCACTGCACCCTGAGCTGCTGTTGGTGAGAACACACCTGTCCGCCGCTCACCTCAATCTTCAGCTCCTCCCTCTGCTGGTCGAGCTCTGTGATGCGCTGCTGCACCAGCGAGGGTGACGTCAAGAGCTTCGCGGAGTCTCCGTCTGCTCGTATGACCCGATACTGGTAAAGTGAAGAATGAGAGACCGATGTGGTTAAAACGCAATGCGAGTTGCAGGAATGATTATAAGATAAAATAGTCTATTTGAATAATGCTGGATAGTGATATATAAATATATGAAATGTGAAATAAAACATTATCTGCTCTCCAGCTAAAAGAAGGCATCATAATATAAAATTAAAATACAAAAAATAATATAATCTAAAATCCTATCTAATTTTTGGCTAAGAGAAGACATCTTAGAAAGCAGCATAATATAAATTATGGTTTCACTTTATTTGAAGGTGATGTAGTTACAATATAGTTACCTAAATAAGTACTGAGTAGTAATATTAATTATAGAGTTAGGGCTTGTTACTTGTAATTACGCATAATTTACTGTGTAGTAACATGTAAGTACGTCACCTTAAAATAAAGTGTTACCTAAAATACAAATAAAAAAAAAATATATATGAAGAGTTCAGATGCAAAAGCCTCTAAGTGCCATTTGAAATTTTCTTCTAAAATGATCATTTTTATCAAGACTGCATATTTAAGTTCAGTAATTTCACTTAAATGGCAATGAAGAAGATTACCTATTAATTGTCATTTAAGTGAAATTACTGAACTTAAATATACAAGCTTGATAAAAATGGTCATTTTAGAAGAAAATTTCAAATGGTATTTAGAGGCTTTTGCATCTGAACTCTTCATATATAAAATTATGTAAAACGCATCTACTCTTTGGTTAATATAAAATATTATATAATAATGAAAGAATATATCTATATTTTTTCTGCTCTTTGGCTAAAAGAAGGCATGTTAGAAGACAGTATAATACAAAATATACATTTGAAATAGGGATGCAAATAATCGATTAATTCATTAATCATTAGTTGATCAACCTTTTCGATCGATTAATGATTAACTGATAAGCGGCTATGTAAATTTCTCACAGTATCAATTTAACAAAAAGCAAAATATTCCGTGAGAAAGCGCTAAAAAAAACGGGACAAACCCGGGAAAAACGGGGGTGTTGACAGGTATGAGCTAAGTTATTGTTAGAATACAGCTGGGTTTTCGAGGTTAGCACGCTGTATAGCTAGTAGTCAATATCGATGCACTCCACTCCGTTTTGACCGCCTCATGTTTGTGTCGGCTCTCGCGCGTGAGAATCTTGTGTCAAGTACGTAATGTCCAATTAGCCGACAGTTAATTTAATTTAATCGAGTAAATTCTAGTTGACAATTAATCGATAATCGATTAACCGTTTGCATCCCTAATTTGAAATGGAAGGCAGCATAACATTTACCTGTTCGCTCTCTGTGCTGCTGCCCTCTGTGTCTGACTCCGCCCCCGAAGAGGCGGGGCTTTGCTCCACAGCCACTCGCATGATCCACGGGGATTTTCGGACAGGCTCCCATTGGCTCCTCTGTGTATCCATATTGTGTCTGGGCATGTCTAATTAGACAGGAGTGGGGACTAGTTAAGTTTGTAGGGTATGGGACTTTTACAGTAATTCAGTCTGGCTCATGGGAGGCTGCAAACAAGGGTCAAATTACAGATGCTCAATCTAACATGCATTGACCATGGTGAAAGTGAAATCCTGTCCTAAAAAGATGCACATGACTGGTAACCAGCTTATGTTGAAAAGGCTGTGAAGATGAAAGACACTAGATCAATGCTATTGTAGCTTGTTCAGGTGTTTTTTACACAACACCATACAACAAGGCCACAGTTCACTGTAAATGGGCTCTGTGTGTTCATTGAAGCTTTTGTATTTGCCGGTCTGTGAGCTTTAGTTCTCTCCACCCCGTATCGCCCTCTTACGCTCTTAACGTCACATCTGACAAAGCTGAGTGTGGGAACAGACTCTTGCTACGGCATTGTCCAAACCCATTCCCACCCTCTCTCTGCCCTGTCCATCAGTCCTGCCCATGCCAAAGCCTTATTAGGATTCAGAGAACTGGAGCCACAAGGATAAATATAAAACTCCGATATGAGGAGGTCCAAACTCAGACTGGCACACAGAGAGTTCTGGAGGAGGAAGTGGCTTCTGAAATGTCACAGGCCGGTTTCATATTTCCACAGAGAGAGAGAGAGAGACTGGAGTCCTAGATTAACCACAGCCTCATAAAGCAGACAAACACAATAGCTTGTTTAAACACGAATTTAGCTTAGCCCTTCATTACAAAAGCAGGATTTTTACTACATGTACTGTATAGGACTGCCTTCTCTGCAAAGGATACATGCAATACAGCCTTACAATTTAACTAAAAGTCTTAGATGGCAGCCTAAGATAAAACACCAATTCAAGATAACATTATGAAATAATTATCACGTGCAATATATATAAATATTATAAAATAAAATTCTATCAGCTCTTTGGCTGGAAGGCATCTTATAAGACAGCATAATATATACTATAAATATTAAATAACATATAAATAATTAAATAATAATATAGTAAATAATTAATGCATTTTATATATATATATATATATATATATATATATATTATAAAGTAACATAAAATGTGAAATAAAATCTAATCTGCTCTTTGGCAGCATAATATAAAATACAAATATATACAAAATAATATAGAAAATAATATAAAATCTTTTCTACTCTTTGGCTAAAAGAAAGCATCTTATAAGACAGCATAATATATAATATTTAATATATTTAAAAAATAATATAGTAATAATAATAAATATAATATTGTAATAATATATATATATATATATATATATATATATATATATATATATATATATATATATATATATATATATTAACATATAAAATGTGAAATAAAATCGAATCTGCTCTTTGGAAGCATAATATAAAATACAAATATATACAAAATAATATAGAAAATAATATAAAATCTTTTCTACTCTTTGGCTAAAAGAAAGCATCTTATAAGACAGCATAATATATAATATTTAATATATTTAAATAATAATATAGTAATAATAATAAATATAATATTGTAATAATATATATATATATATATATATATATATATATATATATATATATATATTAACATATAAAATGTGAAATAAAATCGAATCTGCTCTTTGGAAGCATAATATAAAATACAAATATATACAAAATAATATAGAAAATAATATAAAATCTTTTCTACTCTTTGGCTAAAAGAAAGCATCTTATAAGACAGCATAATATATAATATTTAATATATTTAAATAATAATATAGTAATAATAATAAATATAATATTGTAATATATATATATATATATATATATATATATATATATTAACATATAAAATGTGAAATAAAATCGAATCTGCTCTTTGGAAGCATAATATAAAATACAAATATATACAAAATAATATAGAAAATAATATAAAATCTTTTCTACTCTTTGGCTAAAAGAAAGCATCTTATAAGACAGCATAATATATAATATTTAATATATTTAAATAATAATATAGTAATAATAATAAATATAATATTGTAATAATATATATATATATATATATATATATTAACATATAAAATGTGAAATAAAATCTAATCTGCTCTTTGGAAGCATAATATAAAATACAAATATATACAAAATAATATATAAAATAATACAAAATCTTTTCTACTCTTTGGCTAAAAGCAAGCATCCCATAAGGCAGCATAATATACAATGTAAATATAAATATAAATATATAAAACAATATAAAATCTCATCTGCTCTTGGGCTAAAAGAAGGCATTTTATTTTAACATAAAACATCTTACCACAAAAAGCTGCCTATGCATGCAGACAGCTCTAGGTGTTATAAAAACCAAGCCAGATTTGTCCTGGGTGTTAAGTCTAATTTGGTTAACGCCAACAAGCCTAAACACAATCTTATCTGCCCTTTATCTAAAATCCAACTTAGAGGAGTGAGCAGTATTCATGTAAGGTTTGAAGTCCAGAAAAACAACAAAGTGAAAATACAGATGTGAAAGTTCTGGGTCGCTGTGATACACTTACAAAAGACACAAAAAGAAACCCAAGAGTGAAAGTAATGGAAAAGAGCAACAGGTACAATAGCAAACGGGTGAAACAAACGGGTGTAATGAGTGAATAATCATTTCTAATTGCAGAGGAGTGCCACAAACATCCTGTTATATAACCCGCACCCCTCCTGGTCATTACTAACACCGCTGATGAGTCCAACTCTGTTCTTCACACTGACTTACTAATCATTTCTCCTTGACTCGGCAGTAACTCGCCACCGACCCATGCACATTCCTTCCATGCTTCTTTACAGCAAATAGTGTCAGTGTTGTGTGTGTGCTCCGTCCGTATTGTGTTGTGGACTGTATGTAAACAAAATATCTTCCACATCCTGCCACAAAACCCAAAATTCATACGACATTACTCGATTGCGCTCCACCAAATCTTCTTGCATAACCAGTTTAGATAAAACCCAGAAGAAAAACCTTTACTGTGGAGCACGAGAAAAGCTGCTATATAAGCTTCTGTCAGGCACTTCATATATAGAACCATCATGGGATCATTTTATGGATTTAGTTCATTAATTCGAATTAATTCTTAATTCATGACATAATCGTAATAAAAGCCAGCCAATCAGTTTGTGATTGTGAACATATCCCTATGCCTTTAAGTTAGGTCTCTTTAGGTTCGGTGTTAAAATGCCAATGTGAATGCTAAGTGGACCAGGACTAAATGTTTTATATTTTATTCTTTGGTACGGAGCAAACAAACCAAGCAAACCGAACTACAAGTGTGAACACAACACACACAGACTATCATGATACTAAAATGGCTAATGTCCAAATATTAAGGTATTATCATGGTTTTTT
Organism: Pimephales promelas; assembly: GCF_988280905.1. Lineage (NCBI taxonomy): Eukaryota > Metazoa > Chordata > Actinopteri > Cypriniformes > Leuciscidae > Pimephales > Pimephales promelas. The sequence continues at coordinate 32,553,950 of NC_142780.1, forward strand.
TCAAAAAAAATTTTAAAAATACCACAATATTGCCATGGCAAATGCCCAAATATCATGTACTACCTTCCCCAAATGATACAAATTACATTGTACTCCGAGGTACATGAAATACTATAGTACTATCATGGTACAAAGAAATCTGATAATACAAATGCATAGTTCGTTTTCTGCAGATACTCTGAAAACAAAATTGGTGTAGGATTTACTTCTAAACAATTTTCACTCTGAAATTGCAAGTAAATGTTGATAAATAGAGTACCGCATTTGATTAAATGTAAAATTTTGAAGTAGAAACTCTGAAATAGTATTTTCTTTAGTTTTATTTACAAAACCATTTTTTACAGTGTAATTGTAACTGTAAAATTGCAACTTGTTTATTAAAGTAGATTACCATTATTACAGATGCATGTGTATTTGGTATATCTTACCTGTACAAAGCCGTTTCTGGCGTAAAGCTGGTCTCAGGACAGCATTCCTCACGCCGACTGCTCAAACTAAACAACAAATACAACATTAATGTTCAACACGCCTTGTTATAATTACAGGTGCAACTCAACATATTTCAGTGCAACACTCATGAAATATAGCTGAACGGCGCAGGACGCCCAGATGATCTGGATGTTTACTCAGATGTGAGCCGTCTTCCCTGCATATGTTGTCATCACTTATGGCTGTGACCGTAACGAAGTGTTTGCAATAGTTTATCATAAACCAAACAAAGAGATATCAGCAACTAACACACTGATGAGGTCAGTGTTCATTGAGATTGACCTCACACACAGGCCCTGAAGTAGCCTTGACTCACTGATAGTTCATTTCGTTATTCAAATAAAGAGATTTGATGGACTGAATTGTAGAGTTTGTGATACTGTTTATTCTCAGGGGTTTTCAATCTTCAGATGCCGTTGACCCTCAAATATGATCATCCCCGTGAAAGGGACCCCCATTCTAATATTTAAAAAGGCAGCTATAATTTCATGTGTAAAGTCTGAACTTACACTAAAAATAATAATATAATGATAATAAAACAAATAAGTCTAATATATCCTTTAGAAAATAAATATTTAGTTTCTATTATGTTAAATTATAACGTTTTTTTTTCCTACTCACTATAGTAATGTAGATGTTTTATTTATCAGAATAATTTGTATTTAATTTAATAAATTTTAAAATCTATTTTAATAATTTCTTATTTTTTTTTATTATATTTATTTATTTTTTACATTTTTCTCAAACTTTTTCCTGTGACCCAGTTTGAAATTCCCTGTTGTACAGCGGATATAATGCTGGTTACATATCCTAATAATGACAGCAAATGACATGTAGGCCTATACAAATAATACTTGTGATACATTATATTTTCTCTAAATTCACTTCAATGTGAAAACATCCGTTATTAAGCCAGATGAACAGTAAACAAAAATATTTCATAACTTGCATACATAAATACAATTCTGTTGACTGATTATAAAGCTATATATCATAGTATGTTTTATTTACTCCTAGGAACCATGGTAGTGCCATATTTAATTTTATTTCATGGTAAGTTAGTAACGTGAACATATTTCATGCCTCTCCTAAAACTGTCATTCAGGTTCTCCACTATTTCAAACACACACCCACAGATACACACTGCCAAACGTTACTTGATCCCTGTCAATCAATGCTTCTATCAATAATAAAATCTCTAAATCTGAAGTATGACTTAATACGTAATTTCAAGAGAAAGTTAATCGCGCCAATGTTATCGATACATTCATATAGGCTAACTATATTACGTGAATTGTACCGATTCATACCTGTCCAGAACTTCCGCGTCAAATCCCTCAACGGTCCTGGGTTATTAAAAAAACGACAAAATATCGAGACAACAGTGATGAATAAACTCCGTGCTGGGGGATTTAAACAGGCTTTTCCCGTAACAACAAGATACGATATGACCAGCGGGATTTCCAACTTTCACTCAGCCGTTGTAGAGAGAGAGTGAGAGAGTTTCGGCGAGTCTCTGGCCGCGTCTCAAACCTAATGTGACGCCTACGTAAACAGCGTGTGGGCGGCGCGTTGGAGTTCGCTGGCTGAACGCGCACGTGACGCTCAATCCCGCTGTCTGTACAGTCGACTCACTAGGGTTTGAAGCACAGCCCATAATGTCAGCTGAATGTGACCGTCAACAGGTGAAGCAACAGTGCTTTTAATGACACTTCAGATTCTATTAAACAATCAAAATATAAGTAGGCCTATGTTATATTGGGAAGAAGTATACACTAAACTTGGTTAAGGTATTAAAATGACATAATTAAAGGCTAAATAAGGAAAAATTACCTGGTATAAGGCAAACTTATTGTGCAAAAAAGAACCGCACAGGCAAAGTACATTGACTATGTAATCAGTTATTAATATTGTGTTGGCTCTCCCTTGTTTTTGATTACCTCAGCTCAGCTATTATCCTGAGTTGACTCGCTAAACTGTGCATGTGTCATTTTTTAACTTCTTTCCAATCCTCAAGTTTGAGCTTCATTGGAAGACCTGCATGACACCATGGTTTATTATTTCCGAAAGGTTTTCAATGGCTTTAAGGTCAGGAGACTGAGGAAGACTGCAAAATACTGAGCATTGTCATTGCACACAACTTTGTTGCATGCACAGTGTGTTTGGGATAATCATGTTGCAAATACATATTCTCCATACTTCATTGTGTTCAACAGGATTCCCACGAGGATTCCCAAGTATTCGTCCATTTTCAAAGTGCAAGCGACAACATTATGGATCCTTCCAACACCTGCTGCAGACATGTGCCCCAAACAGCATTGTTTCCCCTTAGCACGCATGCATTTGGTATTAAAACACTCCATTCGTCTACCACGAACATATCCAACACCGTCCATTGCTAAGTTGCTAAATTTGGACTGCAGAAAACAGCTCCAATCTTCCACACTCCAATCCTTATGTTCATTTGCAAATGAAAGGTGTTTTTGCAGATAAGACTAATAAATGGTTTCTTTACTGGTACACATCCTCTAAATCCAGCCAATGGCTTACCGTACAAGATGAAATTGGAGGTTGGATGTCTCGCTCAGGTGTTTAGAAGCTGTTTTGAGGTGGACCCACATTCAATTCAGGTGATTTTCATCCTCCTGTCAAAATGCTCTCGTCTTCCTTGACCAGTCGCACTTTCCATTCTGCATGGTCTTTCTGTGGACATTGTGACCATTCACACCCTGCACATGAGCAATGTCGAACACCGATTGACCAGGGTTTGCCATTTTAACAATCTCCTCCAGCTCCTTCCATCTGGTCAGTTTTACTAACCATTCCACAAGATGTAAACAACACTGGTCCAGAAGCACTTCCTGTTTCAGTTTTTTTTTAACACTACATAAAAGCTGGGATAAAATACAACCAACAGAACATTTAAAACTGAATCAAAAAGTTAAACAAACATCTTTAAGATGTTTTCTTTACATGTGAAATAAAGAAAACAGTTACAAACTGAAACAGGAAGTGCTTCTGGACCAGTGTTGTTTACATCTTGTGAAATGGTCTATAGCTAATATCTGCCACATTGTGATTTATTGCTGGGATCGAGTGCAAGATTGGTATGACCACTTGACCAAAAATGATATTCGCATAAATTCAGCTTCATTACATTATGAACGCGTACATATTTGTTTTACACTCCAGGCACAACTTTACAACAGTGTACAAAAGTGTTAAGAACCAAATTTAGCCCATTTGTGATTAGTTTGTTTATTAGATTAGGGATTTACTTTTTAATTGAATTATATTTGTCTTATTAAAAGAGATACTTCGGGATTTAGCATTAAGCTTTGGATTAGTAGAAAACCTGTAGTATTTTCGAATTATCATGCTTTCCACCCTCATATCCCCATGAGACGAGAGAATTATGTATTTTTTTGTCTGGAAAAAATCCTCCAATGACGCAAAAATCGTCATTTTGCGTCATCGGACGATTTTTTGGCCAGAGTCTAAAGACTATGTACAGTCAACAGTAGGGTCTGCCCCGCATGGGATCTCACTCACAGAATGAACACATAGTGTCGGCCATCTTTTTTTGGAAGCTAAGCTAGCAGGCTCTTGTTCTGTGGAGAAAGCTGAGTAGTTAGGGTTACCATCCTCTTTTTCCTGGACATGTCCGGCCGTCGATGTCCGGGATTCAGCTTTTGCTTTCTGCAGTCGCCAGTTTACATGCACAGCTTTTGTTTCAATCTGACTGAATTCATTCCGATTGGTGGATCTGAATGTAGTGTTTACATGAACGCTACACAAGTGATCGGTTGATGTGTGTGTTTTAACATCGCTATGAAAATTCCCGCTCCTCCGTGAGAGATACGAGACTGGTGCGTCTCACAGGTGTCACTCATCGCTAATCACGCCACCGGCCTCGCGCCGTTCTCCCGCGGCCCTCACTCGTCCCGCTCGCCACAGTTAACATGATGAATGGCGACTGTAGAACGCCAAAGCCGAATCTTGGACATTTTGGGCGATCTCAATTTCATTTTGACTTAAGCAGGTTTCTCATAAATTGTTCAAGAGGCACTGCGTATGTGAATGACCCCTAATCGTTGCTCAGTTCACTTCTGAGGGACGTGACGTGACAAAGACAGTGTGACTTTCACATGGTGACAGTCAAGAGTCCAGAGCGACTGCTGGGGTCATAAATCTCAAGTGTAAGTGCGCATGATATTAGTCTCAGTGCCACACAGACAAGAAAGAAAGAAAGAGATGCGTATAAAAGCTGAGACAAAACACAGAACAGATGGAGGGCAGTAAGACAAGGACATCTGGCTCTTTTGTGCACTAAAGTGTCTTCCTCCTGCACACAACATACTGTCAGAGACATTCAAATCTTATACCTTGGCTTGCAGCAAAAGAACCTCATTTGGCAAACGCAGGCGAGACTATCAAGAATTTAGTGACTGCCTTTATGTGACAGTTTTTGTTTCACTATTATTCACACTCCCCACTGTCACACAATAAAAGGCTTGTTATTTTCCTGCCGAAGCACATCTGTTGGCTTCCTGGCATTGAGCTGCTTCTGCATAAAGGGCACTAGGAGTGTTGAGTGCTGTAAGCTTGATATAACGCAGGTAACTGCACAACACTCACTCCTTTAGAGGTCAAGTGTGAAGCACTAAAACAGAACTGCTAAAATAGTCATTGCTGTCAGTTAAAATACTGTCCCTGCCTGCCATTAGTCAAGTCACAGAGATAGCTCCGCCCCAAATTCACACTATTGGCTGAGCCAGTGTTTTGTCACACCCACCCAGGACAATGAAACAAATTGATTTCGGGTCAATAAAAGCGTTTTCACCATGATTTAAACGCACAATTAAGACTTTTTTCCTCCGAATTTCGACTTTACATCTCAGAATTGTGCCTTTAATTGCCTTTTTTAATTGTGTAAAAACCCCGGAAATCTGTTGTTTTTTTGTTTTTTTTCACCATGGATATAAAAAAGGTAACGTTAGGCTAACTGTGATTTCGCAAAAAAAAAAAAAAGACTTCTTTTCTCACAAATGCAAGTTATGAACTCATAATTGTGAGTTTATATCGTAATTATGCTTTTTTTTTTCTGAATTCAATCCCCCCCCCCCACGTTTCTGCTACAGAATAAAACTAAAAAAAGGTAATTGCGATTTTATACTTTTCTCGTAATGTTACTTTATATATCACAATTCTGAAAAAATAAGAACTGTGAGAAAATTGTGAGTGAGATAAATAAAAAGTCGCAATTAAAGTCAATTACTTTGTTTTATTCCGCCGTGGAAACAACCTTTTATAAGAATGGAAGTTTGTTTCCGCCGACAAAATGAAAAATAAAAAAAGGTAATTTCGACTTTTTAAGTCGAAAAAAAGTCGATAAAGTCAAAATTGCGAGATATAAAGTCGTAATTGTGTGTTATAAAGTCAGAATTGCGAGATATAAAGTCATAAAATGCGTGTTATAAAGTCAGAATTGTGAGATATAAACTATAAGGGGGGAAAATGTTATTCTTTTTTTCCCTTGGAATTGGCCTGATAACTCGCAATTGCGAGTTTATATCTCACAATTCTGAGAAAAGATGTCAGAATTTCGAGATATAAACTCGCAATTATGTGTTATAAAGTCAGAATTGTGAGATGTAAACTGGTAATTGTGAGAAAAAGTCAGAATTGTGAGATAAAAAGTCGAATTGCGACTTAATCACAGAATTCTGACTTTATATCTCACAATTCTGACTTTATAATACAGAATTACAACTTTATTTCTCACAATTCTGACTTTATATCTCGCAATTGTGAGATAAAAAGTCGCAATTATTTATTTATTTTTTTGTATTCAGTGGTGGCAACAAGCTTCCATACATAAGAGCTTGATCTGCTATGAAATTTGAAACTGCCTCCAAAAAGAACATTAATTGAATCTAAACTGCAAAAACAGCCCGGAAACCCAAACAATTGTCCACATTTACACGTCAATGACGCAAAGTGGGTGAGCAGAAACATCACCTGTCTGGACGTCCCACACCTGAATACTCAGAAAAGACTGAAAGTCAGAAGATCAAACTAACAGCATCACAGTAATCTGAGTGTGAAGCACTGATAATGCAAATGACACTGTTTTGAAGACGAGACTTTCAGGCTGTGGATGAACTTTCAGCCCATTTCACTTGCAAATCACCTTGTTTTTCTCGTCTGTCCTGACGGTAAAGGCATTTGTGGAAATGCAACATCCAGGGCGTTTGTATAAGTGATAAAACCCCCAAAAGAGCCAACAAATATGCATGACGCAGCTGTGGATTGACCTAACATTTATTAAAAACAGATTAAATATGAAGAGTTCAGATGCAAAAGTCTCTAAATGCCATTTGAAATTTTCTTCTTTAATGATGATTTTTATCAAGCTTGTATATTTAAGTTCAGTGATATCACTTGAATGGCAATGATAATTACCTATTAATTGTTATTTAAGTGAAATTACTGAACTTAAATATACAAGTTTGATAAAAATCATCATAAAAAAAAAAAATTTCAAATGGCATTTAGAGGCTTTTGCATCTGAACTCTTCATATATACATTTTAGAGTTTTATCACAAAATATATCATAAGATGAGTACTACAACCTTTTACATTACAAATGAGAGCTGCAGCACTTGATCATTTAAAGCATTTAAAATAAAAAATCATGAAAGTGAACCAGAACATAATTTCTCTGAATGAGATATTATATGATTCAGAAGTATTCAGGCCAAAGTATTGTTTGAAATTCAGAAGAAAAAAACAAATACTGACCATAATGAAAATGTAATTGTTTCATATTTCATTGTTCTGGTTCATCTTGCTCTGCTTACCCTGAATCACAGGAATTATTAAATACAAATATCATCTTCTCACTGAATGTAGTTTATATTTTTGAAAGTCAGAAGAGAGAAAAACAAACAAAAAAACAAAACGGTAACACTTTACAATAAGATTCATTAGTTAACTACATTAGTTAACATTAACAAAGAATTAACAATACTTCTTCAGCATTTGTTAATCTTTGTTAATGTTCATTTCAATATTTACTAATATTTTATTAAAATCTTGTTAACATTAGTTAATGAACTGTGCACTAACATGAACAAACAAGGTTAGTTCATGTTAGTTGATACATTAACTAATGTTTAATTAATGAACCTTATTGTAAAGTGTTACCAAAAAAACAAATACCGACCATAATGAAAATGTAATCGTTTGATATTACATTTTTCTGGTTCATCTTGCTCTGCTCACCCTGAATCACAGGAATTATTAAATACAAATATCATCTCACTGAATGAAATGTATATTTATATGCACTGTAAAATTCAAATAAGTTCATGTCAGCTTTCACATTCAAATATCATGAAGTCCACACACCAAGTTCGCAGGCACTGATATATCTGTGGGTTTAAGAACAAAACATGAGGACTTTTAGTTAATACAATAATGTTCAAAGAACACAATTTTAGTCCTCATTTCCCATCAAAGAAGCTTCAAACACACTCGATATGAGCAAAACAACACACCCTGTCAAACCTGACCCAACCACCTTAGTCATAATGACTTCAATGACTGATCGACACCATATGTTTTCACTCATTCCATTATAACGGACCCCTATGGCACCTTTGCAGGGATAGTTCAATAAAATAAATAAATTCATCATCATTTACTCATTTGCATGTTGCTCAAATCTGAATTACTTTATTGTCGTAGAAGATAAAAGAAGAATCAGGTTTGACAGCCAAAAACATGTGAAAATGTAAATGAGCACTGTAACCTGCATCTGTCTGTTCATCACACAAAATATCACATGACTTGGAATATAGTGTCAGGCTGCGGTTACAAGAGGTAAAAACGATATAAATACTGTTTGTTTTCTCCCACAACCTGCTCGTTTCGTGTCTTAGGCCATCAATGTGTACTTACATTTACGAGTCATTAAATCATGTTTAATTTGGACTTCTCTGTGCATGCTCTTTGAGGTGGTGACCATAGACCTCCATTATATGACTGACAGACAGGAACGGTTTGAAATAAAATATCAAATATTGATTTTTTTAGTTTTGAATGCAATAATTGCCATTTTTTGTACACTATTCATGTTGTTACCACTATTCCAGAGGGCGGATACGCGCAGGTGTTTTAATATTTATAGCTCTTAAAACAATAAAGGCTTTTTATAATTTGTGTTTTATTGAGTTTTGAACGCCACTGTTACATTGTAGTCAACTTTACAATTGACATCTTAACATATATACTGTGTAGTAATGATACATTTCTGAACAAAAAAACTAAAAGCGATAAAGTCAGAAGAGGTGATACAAATCAAATAGAAAAAAACATTAAAAAATAGAATTTTTTGCATTATTAGTATTAGTATTTTCCCCATTTCACAATAAAGGCTTTTTAACTTTTGCATCCTACTGAGTGACTTAAATTTGTCCAAGTCTATTTTAATTATATTCAAATAGAAAACATTTATTTTAAATTTTAAATGTATTTCAATGATATAATATCTTTATATATAAAGTTTATATAAAGTATATATATATATATAAAATGCACATATAAAACGGTGTAACGGTTGTAAATGCAGCATAAAGAAACTGATACTCTACCTATTTTCTTAGGATTGGGGAGATTGAGGTTGTTCATGATGTTCACAAACTCGTCCAGTGTCTTTGTCAGCCGTGGATTAAACTTCTTTTCCTCATCTACGGTGGACACAGTCTGACCTTCAGCGTTCAGAGAGGATCAAACCAACATGAGAAGAAATAATGCACAAAACACCAAAGAGAAAGTTAAATATCCTTAGTAATTAGTTGTTTAATTGTTTAAAATTGGTGTCTATTATCAGATGACTCAATAGACTCTAAAAGCAGCAGTTTCCACAGTTAAAGTGCTTTTAGACTTTAGTTTCCTGAGGTAAATTGACTTTAACACACAGTGACTCAGAGTTTGATGCTGTAATTGACATACCCTTGTAGTCGTGTGCGGGGTAGATGAAACAATGTGCAGGCAGGGTGAAAATCTTCTTATGGATGGACTCGTACAATCTCTGTGGACTACCTGAGTGAAGACAGAAGAGGAGCTTTACTGTCTCGCCATCATGTGGCCATTGGAAGAACTACAAAAACAAAGGCAACAACTATCAGGCTTAGATGGTATTGTGTATATTTACTAAATATTTACCATGATATACTTTTTTTTCACATGAAATTCATTGATTTTATTCTGCTTTTTATTTGGGTATTACATTTTCTAACTTGACCACCTTCACAATCAACGTAGGCAGATATTGGCGTTTATAACCGTGTTGTTATATTGGTGCATATAAACGTACGATGACATTTTTGGCCACCAGGGGTCACTCATTTAAAATAATAACAAAAGACGTACTTTGATGACGTCGGGAAAGAGCGTGGGCTCACGGGAGTTGTTGTCGCTGTCAATGACAACCAGCTCAGCTCATGGCATGACATCATCGTTTCACAAAATATACGGATATACGAGCGCGCGGCGCCGGAGGCGCCGGAGGTAAAAGGCGTTTATTTAGTAAGCATGAGAGAGCTGAAGCGGGCAGGTACATTCGCAGCCTGACTCATAAGAGTATTCAATGTGCGCGGCTCGCTAACAGCAACAGTTGGCTGATTTGAATGAGACGAACCGGTTACTGTGAACGGGGAGCGCTTTATGCGCGAGCAGCACCGGGGACAGTGTGTCTGTTAAGAGTGAGCGCTCGTGAGCGGGCACGTGATTTACACACATAAAAATACGTAATGCTTTTTTTTCTTCGTCATTTTCTTTGCTTTATTGACGGTAGTCCAGTGTTCCCCTTTGTGTTTGACGGTTTCGCCTGGTTCCGCAAGGAAGTTAGAGAAAATAGAGGAGTCAAAGGTTATATGACGGCATAGACGGGCGACGAAACGGAAATAGGAAAACGTCCCGTGTCTTCGAATTAAACTATAAATTTCTCCGTATTTGAAAGTTGGTGAAAACTGTCGGGATAATGTAAGTACACATCTAATAGAAATATATAACATAGATACAGTTATTTTTGCTATTTTTAAAGCAGAAAAAATACATATTGTGGCTTTAAATGTAAATATTAAACCTAATTCTTTCTTGTGAACATATTGACATGAAAATATTATTATGACCTATAATGCTTTTTACATTTTCATCTTTCTCACTTGTTTCTAAACTCCGTGAAATGCCTCCATTGTAGTCTTTTTTTCCAGGTATAAACACATCATAATATTTCTAATTTGAATCATTTCAGCCCAAGGCATACGCAAATAAAGGGGCGGGGCCTAGTTGAGTTAGTTAATAGTGTGTTAACTTGTGGTAATGGTAAAGGGCGTGACATGCTCAAAGCAGCTGACCAATCACAACACACCATTCCAGTCAACCAATCAGAGCATATTGAGCTTTGAGAAGGAGGGGCCTCATAGAGACACTGACATTGATACTACTGACAAACTGGGAAGAGAAATTGAGCAACAATGTCAAATATATGAAAAATACTGTGTTTACTGAACATCAAAGCATGAAAATACAGCGGTTGGACAATGAAACTGAAACACTGGCCAATGTGGGAGGTTTCACATCTATATGCCTGGCGGCCAATCTTCAGAGTGAAGCACGGGTGGATCAGTGATGGTTTGAGCTCCAATATCATGACAATCCTGATTGTATTTGATGGACACGACACTGCCGAGGACTACCAAACCCTTCTGGAGGATCATGAGCACCTGATGCTCAAACCGTGTATCAGCATGATCATGCACCAACACACACAGCAAGACTTGTGACAGAAGGGTTTGATGAAGATGAAAGTGACGTTGAACATCTCCCATGGTCTGACAGTCACCAGATCTGAATATTATTGAGGTGTTTTGGAGGAGCGAGTCCACCAGCATCATATAGTGACCTGGACACTGTTCTGGAAGAGGAACGGCTCATAATCCCTCTGGTCACTGTGAAGGACTTCTATCTGTCAATTGGTGCTGTATTTGGATGCAAAATGAGGCCCTCACCATTCTAACAAATTATTGTGTAGTAAAACCAGGTGTTTCAGTTTTTTTGTCCAACCCCTGTATATTCTAGTTAGAGGTCAAAGACAAAATCAAGACTGAATCTCCACAATGAGATTTGCTCAATCAATACTGTATTTCCGTAATCCTAACACTTCCGTTACCTTGCTGAAAGTCTGTCCGTCCGCAGCCCCGGATGAGGATGGCGTCACCAGTGAAGGCCATTCTCTGATCTCCAGTGACGTACGTCACACATCCATCTGTGTGTCCCGGGGTCTCTCGCACGGTTAGACACTGAAACGGACCAAAAGCCAAAGTTCGGAAAAGAGTAATAATCTTATCAGCACTTTATTTATTATCTAACCTGTTCAACTCTCACTGACTATGATAAGCATAATAACATTGCTGTAAAACACCAATACAGCCTTTGTGTTCTTCTTCACATTGTCATTAAAATAGATTACACAAATGAACCTGTTCATGATCCTGAGTGGATTGTAAGGTTTAGCGCATTGTCGTGATCACTTGCAATATTAAATTATATTAGATATTATTATATGTTATTTAATATAAATGAACATTCTGTAAATGGCCAAGTCATGATTTTGTTTTTGAAACGGAACTAGATTTTAAAATATATTGAATAACCCTAATCAGGCGTAATCCTTCATACATGTTTTCCGAAGGTGATCCGGTCTCCCTCTGAGAGCAGAATATCCGCAGTGGCTCCGCTGTGTTTGGAGATGCCACTCTTCAACCCAAACACCTTCTTCTTCAGCAGTCCAGTGCCAGTGATGTGATCCGCGTGACAGTGTGTGTTCACTGGTAGAGAACATGCACAGACAGAGACAGATATAATCAAACTGACAGTAGACCAGGCTGTTACTGCATCTATTTCATAACCAGGGCCTAAAATTAACACTTGCCAGGCTCCAAATGCGAGTATTTGTTCTTATTTTATTACTGACTGTTTCCTTGTCTTTAATATTGTTTTAAATTTACAGTATTTAGGCTTGTAGTTTTAGCCGTGGTCTCAAAATTGGAATAGAGAATTCTGAATTTTCACTTGTATCTAAAATTGAGTTGCCATTGTTGCGTTTCGTGGCTCCGGACATTGGCGACTGTGGCAAAAAAAGTCAGTTTAAGGCCTTGGATAGAACGATAGAACGATAGAACGATAGATAGATAGATAGATGGATAGATGGATAGATGGATAGATGGATAGATGGATGGATGGATGGATGGATGGATGGATAGATGGATAGATAGATAGATAGATAGATAGATAGATAGATAGATAGATAGATAGATAGATAGATAGATAGATAGATAGATAGATAGATAGATAGATAGATAGAACAATCGATAGATAGATAGATAGATAGATAGATAGATAGATAGATAGATAGATAGATAGATAGATAGATAGATAGATAGAACGATAGATAGATAGAACGATAGATAGATAGAACGATAGATAGAACGATAGATAGATGGATAGATGGATAGATAGATAGATAGATAGATAGATAGATAGATAGATAGATAGATAGATAGATAGATAGATAGATAGATTCACCGGCCACTATGAGTTTAAGTCCCAGTTGATCGATGAGCTGCAGGTCTCTGTCCACTGTTTCCAGCACGGGGTCGATCAGCACGGCCTCACGGGTGTCTGCGTCGGCCAGCAGGTATGTGTACGTGCTGCTTTCAGATTCAAACAACTACAGGAACAACATCATCATCATCATCAGGACTGTCAGAGTGAGTCAGCTGAATGTGTGTGTCCAGTAACATTCCATTCATATCTGCTTTCATCAGCAAACTACAGTTACCGTGCATCTGTTTACTCGTTACATGCAGCTCACACAACACACACACAAAAAAATCAACAGGGTGACCATTATTTCTGACAAAATGATAGTAGTAAAACTTCTTTGATCTAATTTGATATTTTCCACCACTGATATAACACAACTATATAAAGCAGCAGCCGAAAGAGAGCTTTTACAGAAGTAACGTAACACTATACCAAAAGGCCCCATTAGTTAATATTAGTCAATGAATGCAATAATTTATATTATCTAAAAATGAACAATTTATATTTTGTTACAGTATTTATTAATCTTTCTTTGTTAACATCAGTTAATAATAAATACAACCATTCCTTGATAGCTCATGTTATAACTAAGGTCCACTAAATGATAAAAAAAAAATCTTTTGGTTTTAATAATGTATAGTAAAAGTTGGAAGTAACATTAACTAAGACTAATACATGCTTTTGAAGTTTCTTTTTTCCATTGTTAGTTAAAATAAGTGGTTTATATATATATATATATATATATATATATATATATATATATATATATAAACCACTAATTTTATTTGTATTATCTGTCTTGTCATTCTGTCTGTGCACTGCGAGACAAATTGGCAATAAAGCTCTTTCTTTTTCTGAACTGTGGAGAATGATAAAATGTTGCAATTTGTGTGCATTTGCGATTATACGAATCAAGTTGTGCTTCACAGTCGTTTCAATCCTTTGTTTTCATGCTAAACATATTCATACAGTAGCTAGTCATAAATATGTTTTTCACACTTATTTTAGTGGACGCATGACAGTTCTGCTCAAGCTCACACAGGCCATGTTTACTGTACATACTGTAAATTAAAATATCAGCATTTATTGTTTTAGAAAACTTTTTAGATGATGCGAGATAAGCTCCTGCAGACTTTAATAAGCCTTTCTGTGTCTGCATTTCACTTGGTCTTTATCACACCTCTGTAAATCACTCTGGTCACTGATTGTATTCGAGATTATGTCTTGTAAAAATTAACTTTTCCTTGTCATTTTAGCAGTTCCGTATTCACACACAGTGTGCAGAGCACCATTAAATACAACAACATACACTTGCTTCTCCTCACGTCACATGAATAAACAAATTAAACTAATTTGCAGAGCATCAGAACAGAGCAGCATCACCTGTCTGAAGAGCGGGGCTCCGGGCTCCATCAGTCCGCTGTAGAGTCTCACTGACGCAGGGCCTCTGTGATCGATCACCGGTGCTTTGCAGTTCCACAGCCGGATCGCAGAGCTCACTGCAGGCTTCAGTCTGTTCAAAATGGCAGCACTCATTTTACTTCTGTGTAACTTTACACGTTGGAGTCTCCACCTTAAACCGGTCTGACGAGTATCTGATCACTGAATGAACTTGGGTCGTCAAACTGTCCTGTAATTGTAAACACTGACCTTGTAACTGTAAAAGAGCGAGTGCACGCCTTCTTCCGGGATCACTGCATAGTAAAGGCGCGTATTATTTGGTAAGAGAAGTGAATATCTAATGCATGATAGGATCGCTTTATAAATGTGCTAATTTCCAGTATAGATAGTGATGTCGATTCCGAATGTTATGACATCTAAAATGACTGACAAGGAACCTTGACTTGTCCGCGCATGCGCAGCAAGCTCGTGTGTGCAGTGCTGCCACTTGGCGGTGGGATCAGTGGTTTAGGGATAACCAAATAACCATTAGAGAGTTAAAATTTGTATTAGGGAGTCACAAAAAGCCCCCTCTCTTCTGACAAAATAGAAAACAGAAACTAGTTCACTAAATAAATAAATAAATAAATATTTTCGGGAGATTCAGGTGATGAACAGATTGAATTTAGGCTTTTATATTAACATATAAACATTCACCAACTCACACATCAGAGTTCGGTTGAGCTTCTGTTCGCTGATTAATGTTTATTTGTATAAAAGCCTATATTCAATCTGTTCAGATTGAGTCTCTTCAGAAAATTTTGGACTAAACCGCAATTCATATGGATTAGTTTTAGATAGCTCTAAAGTAGTAGTTGCGTAGCTGTCAATGAGGGACAGAAATCTCTCCGATTTCTTCAAAAAGATTTCCATTTGTGTACTGGAGAAGATGAACAAAAATCTTATGGGTTTGGAATGACATGAATAATTAATGAAAGGATTTTCATTTTTGGGTGAACTATTAATGTTCTTCACACCCAGTGTAAACCACAGACATAGCCTATACACTGTAAAAAATATTGTTGGTTTAACTTAAAAAAGTAAGTAACCTGGTTGCCTTAAAATTTTAAGTTCATTGAACTGGAAAAAGTAAGTTAATGCAATGAAGGAGATTAATTTAATCATCAGAAACTCAAAATAATAAGTTATCTCAACTAAATAAATTATTATAAAGTTGATTTGACAAAAGAAAATGTGTTGTGAAAACAAATCTTGAAAATATTTTTTACAGTGATACGTATATTAACCTAAAGTGTAACCAAATAAAACTTTAATGACTATCAGAGTCAGAGAGCTTACCTGGAAATACGCTTGTAAGGGTCAAAGCAGGAGCTGTCCGCCTCTATACCTGCACTTTCAGGTTCTTTGTAGGGAAGTGGGTGATGTACAAAAATATTCAATTATCTGGAGTCATGGCTCAAAAACACCAATGAGTCTCAACAGCAGCAGCACACTAATTAATATTCATGAGCTGTCTAAAAGATGAAAAAAGTACATGTTTATCAGCCACAATGAGTACAAGTTCCAGTTCATTTATGAGCTTTAATCTCAGCCCAGAGTTTATGTGATTAGATTCAGATTCATACAGCTATAGAAACGACATCATCATGAAGAGACAACTGTCACAGTGAGTCAGCAAGTCCCACATTCCATGCATATCTCCCAACATCATTTTTATTTATGTATTGTTCTCACATGCCCTTTTCTGAGCGTACGTGACTCCAGTCACTCATATTAAATCAGCATGAGTCGGTCTGGATGCAATGATCTTTTATTGCTGCCTATATTACAGATGATATCTGCTTCTATTCAAGGTTTCAATTATCTGTTGTAAGATTAAAACTGAATTTTCAAAAGTTATTATCCTTTATGGTGGCCACTGAGAATGCCTCTTCATTTTTATCCTGAAATGAAATGAAATAAATGTTAATGGTTTTTGGACTTTATATACGTGCAAATAGGTTTAAAGGAATGTTACTAGTTCAAAGTCTGTGTAAATTTATTTATTTTATTATTATTATTTTTGGTGGTGGTGTTTTACATAAGGTACTGGTTTTATAAAGTCATGTCAGGAGTTTGGTTGGTTTATTTTACAGTCACTCAGTTTTTTGCTATCCCCATGGGAGAAATGAATCTAAAATACTTCCGGAACTAACGCTGCTGAAAAAGTGGGCGGGTGTAAAGTGTAAACAATGTCATGACACTTTTAATTCTGTAGTGCTTCAGTATTGATTCCATTTAGTGTATATGTTACAAAGTTCATCAATTCGATTGTATGCATGAAGTGGTTTTACTTCTGTGTATTATGCAGTGTTTTGCCCCATATACTTCCTCTGAATTACATTACAATGCATTACAGCAAATTTGATTTTGAACCCGTAACATTCCTCTGTAACAAACTGAATAATGATGCTGTTGGTGTTGTTTGTGTTTACACTGATGTATTGATCCAGCCACTGGAGAAGCTGAGTGATTCTGGTGTAGACGCCTGGTTTATTGCGTCTTCCACATCCTTGTCCCCAACTCACCACACCAGCCAACCTCCAATCACCAGCTTCAGTCTTACACACTAGAGGACCTCCGCTGTCACCCTGGAGAACAATTACCCAACAAACCATGTAAAAAACACACACAGGATCCCTCAAGGAAATATTGGTAACACTTTACAATAAGGCTCTATGTTAACATTAGTTAAACTTGAACCAACATGAAAAATACTTCTAAGGCCGGATTCACATATAGCACCTAAAACGCATAGAAAACGCTGGACGCGCCACATTCTTCTTTTTCCAAAGCGCTAGGGTGGATGCACTCTGGTTGGTTCTTGTCACATGACCTACTGTGCGCTTATGATGCGCTTGTGGCATTCTAAAAAGATGAAATGTTTTTAAAAAAAATTTAATCATTCCGTTATGATTCCATATTCTATTATGATTCCATATTCCATTCCGGGCATACCGCCGTACATTTGAAATAACGAACTTGAACGCGCAAAAGACGCGCCCTAAAGCATGTATTAATTGTAGTTAAATTCAACATTTACTTATAAATTATTAAAATCAAAAGTTGTATCTGTTAATAGTGTTTAATGGACATGATTTGACATGAACTATGCTACGCAGAATTGTCATTTTTAAGCAATCTATCATGTTAATAGATGTGTATACCTGACAGGAGTCCACTCCTCCCTCCATAACGCCAGCACAAAGCATTCTGGGAGTGAGTTGGGAGCCGTAGACGTTGGACTGTAAGCATACGGACTGGTCGATCACCTGAACTAAAGCCTGTCTCAAGTGTGAGGACACCGACCCTGTATGAGAGAGTGAAAGACACCTTCAGGAGTGTTCGGGAGGCCTGTAAACGCTTCAGAAACATGATCTCACCTCCTTCGTGAGTGTAACCCCAACCTGTGACCCAGCATGGGGAATCAGGAGGAAAAGACTCGCTCAGACGTGGTAAACACACGGGTCTCACTCCATCTAAACAACAGTCAACACATCTGTTCTCAATTACAGAGGAGAAACCATTATTTGTTTTTTATTACATTCTACCCATCTATAAATTATAATACAAAAAGAGATCCTCATTTATTGATACTTTTCAACTAGAGATAAGAAAGGAATCTTTCATTTGCTTTGAAATGTTAACAAATATCAAGATCAGAAAAGAGTATTTCTTAGTCTCTGATTCAGTCACAAAAAAACATTATTTGTGTTCATATGAAGATAATTTTTTTTAAATGTATATTATTTTGTTCTAGAATGACCATTTTTATCAAGCTTGTGTATTTAAGTTCAGTAATTTCACTTAAATGACAATTAATAGGTAATCTTCATTGCCATTTACAGTAAGTGAAATTACTGAACTTAAATATACAAGCTTGATAAAAATGATAGTTTTAGAAGAAAATTTCAAAATGGCACTTAGAGGCTTTTGCATCTGAACTCTTCATATGTAAATAGTAACAATAATAAATAAATAAATACACACACACGCGTTACAAGAGGTAAAAACGATATAAATACTGTTTGTTTTCTCACACAAACCGCTTGTTTCGTGTCTTAGGCCATCAATGTGTACTTACATTTACGAGTAATTAAATCATGTTTAATTTGGACTTCTCTGTGCATGCTCTTTGAGGTGGTG